>NC_068436.1:21738982-21786482 GCF_023373465.1 Oncorhynchus keta
AGGAGAGTGTCAGACTGATAGCTGGGTTAGGAGAGTGTCAGACTGACTATAGCTGGGTTAGGAGAGTGTCAGACTGATAGCTGGGTTAGGAGAGTGTCAGACTATTAGCTGGGTTAGGAGAGTGTCAGACTGATAGCTGGGTCAGGAGAGTGTCAGACTGATAGCTGGGTTAGGAGAGTGTCAGACTGATAGCTGGGTTAGGAGATAGTGTTCAGACTGATAGCTGGGTTAGGAGAGTGTCAGACTGATAGCTGGGTTAGGAGAGTGTCAGACTGATAGCTGGGTTAGGAGAGTGTCAGACTGATAGCTGGGTTAGGAGAGTGTCAGACTGATTAGCTGGGTTAGGAGAGTGTCAGACTGATAGCTGGGTTAGGAGAGTGTCAGACTGATAGCTGGGTTAGGAGAGTGTCAGACTGATAGCTGGGTTAGGAGAGTGTCAGACTGATAGCTGGGTTAGGGAGAGTGTCAGACTGATAGCTGGGTTAGGAGAGTGTCAGACTGATAGCTGGGTTAGGAGAGTGTCAGACTGATAGCTGGGTTAGGAGAGTGTCAGACTGATAGCTGGGTTAGGAGAGTGTCAGACTGATAGCTGGGTTAGGAGAGTGTCAGACTGATAGCTGGGTAGAGAGTGTCAGACTGATAGCTGGGTTAGGAGAGTGTCAGACTGATAGCTGGGTTAGGAGAGTGTCAGACTGATAGCTGGGTTAGGAGAGTGTCAGACTGATAGCTGGGTTAGGAGAGTGTCAGACTGATAGCTGGGTTAGGAGAGTGTCAGACTGATAGCTGGGTTAGGAGAGTGTCAGACTGATAGCTGGGTTAGGAGAGTGTCAGACTGATAGCTGGGTTAGGAGAGTGTCAGACTGATAGCTGGGTCAGGAGAGTGTCAGACTGATAGCTGGGTTAGGAGAGTGTCAGACTGATAGCTGGGTTAGGAGAGTGTCAGACTGATAGCTGGGTTAGGAGAGTGTCAGACTGATAGCTGGGTTAGGAGAGTGTCAGACTATTAGCTGGGTTAGGAGAGTGTCAGACTGATAGCTGGGTTAGGAGAGTGTCAGACTATTAGCTGGAGTTAGGAGAGTGTCAGACTGATAGCTGGAGTTAGGAGAGTGTCAGACTGATAGCTGGGTTAGGAGAGTGTCCGACTGATAGCTGGGTTAGGAGAGTGTCAGACTGATAGCTGGAGTTAGGAGAGTGTCAGACTGATAGCTGGGTTAGGAGAGTGTCAGACTGATAGCTGGGTCAGGAGAGTGTCAGACTGATAGCTGGGTTAGGGAGAGTGTCAGACTATTAGCTGGGTTAGGAGAGTGTCAGACTGATAGCTGGAGTTGGGAGAGTGTCAGACTGATAGCTGGGTTAGGAGAGTGTCAGACTGATAGCTGGGTTAGGAGAGTGTCAGACTGATAGCTGGGTTAGGAGAGTGTCAGACTGATAGCTGGGTTAGGAGAGTGTCAGACTGATAGCTGGGTTAGGAGAGTGTCAGACTGATAGCTGGGTTAGGAGAGTGTCAGACTGATAGCTGGGTTGGAGAGTGTCAGACTGATAGCTGGGTTAGGAGAGTGTCAGACTGATAGCTGGGTTAGGGAGAGTGTCAGACTGATAGCTGGAGTTAGGAGAGTGTCAGACTGATAGCTGGGTTAGGAGAGTGTCAGACTGATAGCTGGGTTAGGAGAGTGTCAGACTGATAGCTGGGTTAGGAGAGTGTCAGACTGATAGCTGGGTTAGAGAGTGTCAGACTGATTAGCTGGGTTAGGAGAGTGTCAGACTGATAGCTGGGTTAGGAGAGTGTCAGACTGATAGCTGGGTTAGGAGAGTGTCAGACTGATAGCTGGGTTAGGAGAGTGTCAGACTGATAGCTGGGTTAGGAGAGTGTCAGACTGATAGCTGGGTTAGGAGAGTGTCAGACTGATAGCTGGGTTAGGAGAGTGTCAGACTGATAGCTGGGTTAGGAGAGTGTCAGACTGATAGCTGGAGTTCAGACTGATAGCTGGGAGAGAGTGTCAGACTGATAGCTGGGTTAGGAGAGTGTCAGACTGATAGCTGGGTTAGGAGAGTGTCAGACTGATAGCTGGGTTAGGAGAGTGTCAGACTGATAGCTGGAGTTAGGAGAGTGTCAGACTGATAGCTGGGTTAGGAGAGTGTCAGACTGATAGCTGGGTTAGGAGAGTGTCAGACTGATAGCTGGGGTTAGGGAGAGTGTCAGACTGATAGCTGGGTTAGGAGAGTGTCAGACTGATAGCTGGGTTAGGAGAGTGTCAGACTGATAGCTGGGTTAGGAGAGTGTCAGACTGATAGCTGGGTTAGGAGGAGAGTGTCAGACTGATAGCTGGGTTAGGAGAGTGTCAGACTGATAGCTGGGTTAGGAGAGTGTCAGACTATTAGCTGGGTTAGGAGAGTGTCAGACTGATAGCTGGGTTAGGAGAGTGTCAGACTAGTAGCTGGGTTAGGAGAGTGTCAGACTGATAGCTGGGTTAGGAGAGTGTCAGACTGATAGCTGGGTTAGGAGAGTGTCAGACTGATAGCTGGGTTAGGGAGAGTGTCAGACTGATAGCTGGGTTAGGAGAGTGTCAGACTGATAGCTGGGTTAGGAGAGTGTCAGACTGATAGCTGGGTTAGGAGAGTGTCAGACTGATAGCTGGGTTAGGAGAGTGTCAGACTGATAGCTGGGTTAGGAGAGTGTCAGACTGTAGCTGGGTTAGGAGAGTGTCAGACTGATAGCTGGGTTAGGAGAGTGTCAGACTGATAGCTGGGTTAGGAGAGTGTCAGACTGATAGCTGGGTTAGGAGAGTGTCAGACTGATAGCTGGGTTAGGAGAGTGTCAGACTGATAGCTGGGTTAGGAGAGTGTCAGACTGATAGCTGGGTTAGGAGAGTGTCAGACTGATAGCTGGGTTAGGAGAGTGTCAGACTGATAGCTGGGTTAGGTCAGAGTGTGTCAGACTGATAGCTGGGTTAGGAGTGTATCAGACTGATAGCTGGGTTAGGAGAGTGTCAGACTGATAGCTGGGGTTAGGAGAGTGTCAGACTGATAGCTGGGTTAGGAGAGTGTCAGACTGATAGCTGGGTTAGGAGAGTGTCAGACTGATAGCTGGGTTAGGGAGAGTGTCAGACTGATAGCTGGGTTAGGAGAGTGTCAGACTGATAGCTGGGTTAGAGAGTGTCAGACTGATAGCTGGGTCAGGAGAGTGTCAGAGTGATATAATATATATAGAATAACTGGAGGATATAAGAATATATATATATATGAAAATAATAATGTGTTCTTAACTGACTTGCCTGGTTAAATAAAGGTAAAAAAATAAAATAATAAATAAATAAAAAGTAGAACTGGAGGATATTATATATATAGTATGTGTTCTTAACTGACTTGCCTGGTTAATAAGGTAAAAAAAAAAAAAGTAGAACTGAGATATTATGAGTAGAACTGGAGGATATTATATAGTAGAACTGGAGGATATTATATATATAGTAGAACTGGAGGATATTATATAGTAGAACTGGAGAATATTATATATATGGTAGAACTGGAGGATATTATATATATAGTAGAACTGGAGGATATTAATGATTAACATCAGAATAGTGGGTATGTCTGTGAGTATAGTTAGGACACAATGATTAACAGCAGAATAGTGGATATGTCTCTGAGTATAGTTAGGACATATTGATTAACAACAGAATAGTGGATATGTCTCTGAGTATAGTTAGGACATAATGATTAACAACAGAATAGTGGGTATGTCTCTGAGTATAGTTAGGACATATTGATTAACAACAGAATAGTGGATATGTCTCTGAGTATAGTTAGGACATATTGATTAACAACAGAATAGTGGATATGTCTCTGAGTATAGTTAGGACATAATGATTAACAACAGAATAGTGGGTATGTCTCTGAGTATAGTTAGGACATATTGATTAACAACAGAATAGTGGATATGTCTCTGAGTATAGTTAGGACATAATGATTAACAGCAGAATAGTGGATATGTCTCTGAGTATAGTTAGGACATATTGATTAACAACAGAATAGTGGATATGTCTCTGAGTATAGTTAGGACATATTGATTAACAACAGAATAGTGGATATGTCTCTGAGTATAGTTAGGACATAATGATTAACAACAGAATAGTGGGTATGTCTCTGAGTATAGTTAGGACATATTGATTAACAACAGAATAGTGGATATGTCTCTGAGTATAGTTAGGACATATTGATTAACAACAGAATAGTGGATATGTCTCTGAGTATAGTTAG
This sequence comes from Oncorhynchus keta, assembly GCF_023373465.1. NCBI lineage: Eukaryota > Metazoa > Chordata > Actinopteri > Salmoniformes > Salmonidae > Oncorhynchus > Oncorhynchus keta. Next base: position 21,743,237 of record NC_068436.1, read on the forward strand.
GACATAATGATTAACAACAGAATAGTGGTATGTCTCTGAGTATAGTTAGGACATATTGATTAACAACAGAATAGTGGATATGTCTCTGAGTATAGTTAGGACATAATGATTAACAGCAGAATAGTGGATATGTCTCTGAGTATAGTTAGGACATATTGATTAACAACAGAATAGTGGGTATGTCTCTGAGTATAGTTAGGACATATTGATTAACAACAGAATAGTGGATATGTCTCTGAGTATAGTTAGGACATATTGATTAACAACAGAATAGTGGATATGTCTCTGAGTATAGTTAGGACATAATGATTAACAACAGAATAGTGGATATGTCTCTGAGTATAGTTAGGACATATTGATTAACAACAGAATAGTGGATATGTCTCTGAGTATAGTTAGGACATAATGATTAACAACAGAATAGTGGATATGTCTCTGAGTATAGTTAGGACATAATGATTAACAACAGAATAGTGGGATATGTCTCTGAGTATAGTTAGGACATATTGATTAACAACAGAATAGTGGATATGTCTCTGAGTATAGTTAGGACATAATGATTAACAACAGAATAGTGGATATGTCTCTGAGTATAGTTAGGACATAATGATTAACAACAGAATAGTGGGTATGTATCTGAGTATAGTTAGGACATATTGATTAACAACAGAATAGTGGATATGTCTCTGAGTATAGTTAGGACATAATGATTAACATCAGAATAGTATATATGTCTCCAGAGTATAGTTAGCATCTCATAATGATTAACAGCAGAATAGTGGGTATGTCTCTGAGTATAGTTAGCATCTCATATTGATTAACATCAGAATAGTGGGTATGTCTCTGAGTATAGTTAGCATCTCATAATGATTAACATCAGAATAGTGGATATGTCTCTGAGTATAGTTAGGACATAATGATTAACATCAGAATAGTGGATATGTCTCTGAGTATAGTTAGGACATAATGATTAACATCAGAATAGTGGATATGTCTCTGAGTATAGTTAGCATCTCATAATGATTAACAACAGAATAGTGGATATGTCTCTGAGTATAGTTAGCATCTCATAATGATTAACAGCAGAATAGTGGATATGTCTCTGAGTATAGTTAGGACATAATGATTAACATCAGAATAGTGGATATGTCTCTGAGTATAGTTAGGACATAATGATTAACAACAGAATAGTGGGTATGTCTCTGAGTATAGTTAGCATCTCATAATGATTAACAGCAGAATAGTGGATATGTCTCTGAGTATAGTTAGGACATAATGATTAACAACAGAATAGTGGATATGTCTCTGAGTATAGTTAGCATCTCATAATGATTAACAGCAGAATAGTGGATATGTCTCTGAGTATAGTTAGGACATATTGATTAACAGCAGAATAGTGGATATGTCTCTGAGTATAGTTAGGACATAATGATTAACAGCAGAATAGTGGATATGTATCTGAGTATAGTTAGGACATATTGATTAACAACAGAATAGTGGATATGTCTCTGAGTATAGTTAGGACATATTGATTAACAACAGAATAGTGGATATGTCTCTGAGTATAGTTAGGACATAATGATTAACAACAGAATAGTGGGTATGTCTCTGAGTATAGTTAGGACATATTGATTAACAACAGAATAGTGGATATGTCTCTGAGTATAGTTAGGACATATTGATTAACAACAGAATAGTGGATATGTCTCTGAGTATAGTTAGGACATAATGATTAACAACAGAATAGTGGGTATGTCTCTGAGTATAGTTAGGACATATTGATTAACAACAGAATAGTGGATATGTCTCTGAGTATATTTAGGACATAATGATTAACATCAGAATAGTGGATGTGTCTCTGAGTATAGTTAGGACATAATGATTAACAACAGAATAGTGGGTATGTCTCTGAGTATAGTTAGGACATAATGATTAACAACAGAATAGTGGATATGTCTCTGAGTATAGTTAGGACATATTGATTAACAGCAGAATAGTGGATATGTCTCTGAGTATAGTTAGGACATAATGATTAACAACAGAATAGTGGATATGTATCTGAGTATAGTTAGGACATAATGATTAACAGCAGAATAGTGGATATGTCTCTGAGTATAGTTAGCATCTCATAATGATTAACAGCAGAATAGTGGATATGTCTCTGAGTATAGTTAGCATCTCATAATGATTAACAGCAGAATAGTGGATATGTCTCTGAGTATAGTTAGGACATAATGATTAACAACAGAATAGTGGATATGTCTCTGAGTATAGTTAGGACATAATGATTAACATCAGAATAGTGGATATGTCTCTGAGTATAGTTAGCATCTCATAATGATTAACAGCAGAATAGTGGATATGTCTCTGAGTATAGTTAGGACATAATGATTAACATCAGAATAGTGGATATGTCTCTGAGTATAGTTAGGACATAATGATTAACAGCAGAATAGTGGGTATGTCTCTGAGTATAGTTAGCATCTCATAATGATTAACAGCAGAATAGTGGATATGTCTCTGAGTATAGTTAGGACATAATGATTAACATCAGAATAGTGGATATGTCTCTGAGTATAGTTAGGACATAATGATTAACAGCAGAATAGTGGATATGTCTCTGAGTATAGTTAGGACATAATGATTAACAACAGAATAGTGGATATGTCTCTGAGTATAGTTAGCATCTCATAATGATTAACAACAGAATAGTGGGTATGTCTCTGAGTATAGTTAGCATCTCATAATGATTAACAGCAGAATAGTGGATATGTCTCTGAGTATAGTTAGCATCTCATAATGATTAACAGCAGAATAGTGGATATGTCTCTGAGTATAGTTAGGACATAATGATTAACAACAGAATAGTGGATATGTCTCTGAGTATAGTTAGGACATAATGATTAACATCAGAATAGTGGATATGTCTCTGAGTATAGTTAGCATCTCATAATGATTAACAACAGAATAGTGGATATGTCTCTGAGTATAGTTAGCATCTCATAATGATTAACAGCAGAATAGTGGATATGTCTCTGAGTATAGTTAGCATCTCATAATGATTAACAGCAGAATAGTGGATATGTCTCTGAGTATAGTTAGGACATATTGATTAACAGCAGAATAGTGGATATGTCTCTGAGTATAGTTAGCATCTCATAATGATTAACATCAGAATAGTGGATATGTCTCTGAGTATAGTTAGGACATAATGATTAACAGCAGAATAGTGGATATGTCTCTGAGTATAGTTAGGACACAATGATTAACAACAGAATAGTGGATATGTCTCTGAGTATAGTTAGGACATAATGATTAACAGCAGAATAGTGGATATGTCTCTGAGTATAGTTAGGACATAATGATTAACATCAGAATAGTGGATATGTCTCTGAGTATAGTTAGGACATAATGATTAACAACAGAATAGTGGGTATGTCTCTGAGTATAGTTAGCATCTCATAATGATTAACAGCAGAATAGTGGATATGTCTCTGAGTATAGTTAGGACATAATGATTAACAACAGAATAGTGGATATGTCTCTGAGTATAGTTAGCATCTCATAATGATTAACAGCAGAATAGTGGATATGTCTCTGAGTATAGTTAGGACATAATGATTAACAGCAGAATAGTGGATATGTCTCTGAGTATAGTTAGGACATAATGATTAACAGCAGAATAGTGGATATGTCTCTGAGTATAGTTAGGACATATTGATTAACAACAGAATAGTGGATATGTCTCTGAGTATAGTTAGGACATATTGATTAACATCAGAATAGTGGATATGTCTCTGAGTATAGTTAGGACATAATGATTAACAACAGAATAGTGGGTATGTCTCTGAGTATAGTTAGGACATATTGATTAACAACAGAATAGTGGATATGTCTCTGAGTATAGTTAGGACATATTGATTAACAACAGAATAGTGGATATGTCTCTGAGTATAGTTAGGACATAATGATTAACAACAGAATAGTGGGTATGTCTCTGAGTATAGTTAGGACATATTGATTAACAACAGAATAGTGGGTATGTCTCTGAGTATAGTTAGGACATAATGATTAACAACAGAATAGTGGGTATGTCTCTGAGTATAGTTAGGACATAATGATTAACATCAGAATAGTATATATGTCTCCGAGTATAGTTAGCATCTCATAATGATTAACAGCAGAATAGTGGATATGTCTCTGAGTATAGTTAGCATCTCATAATGATTAACAGCAGATTAGTGGATATGTCTCTGAGTATAGTTAGCATCTCATAATGATTAACAGCAGAATAGTGGATATGTCTCTGAGTATAGTTAGGACATATTGATTAACAGCAGAATAGTGGATATGTCTCTGAGTATAGTTAGCATCTCATAATGATTAACATCAGAATAGTGGATATGTCTCTGAGTATAGTTAGCATTTCAACCATGACATTCATAGTCCTTTGAAAATCACCTTTCATACACACTAATATCTCAACCTAACTATTTCAAGCAACCTAACTATTTCAAGCAACCTCACTATTTCAAGTAAACTACTCAGCACAACATTTTAGTGCACTTACTTACCTTGGTGTAGCCTGACCTGTAGATGTCAGCTTAAAAAGTGAGAGAGGGGCTTAAAGATTGTGGAAAGGGGGAGGGGGTGGTGGTAGGAGGGGGTTATAAGTCCCTGTTTCTCACCCCTTTGTCCTCGTGACGAGCCGGGTCCTGACAGGGGGTCAACGTGCCATGAGGAGGTTGAACAAACATTCGTTAGCATTTTAATCCCTCCGACAGATAGAGAGACACACAACTGACTGACTGACTGACTGGCTGGCTGGCTGACTGACTGTCTGGCTGGCTGATTGACTAACTGACTGGCTGGCTGGCTGACTGGCTGGCTGGCTGATTGACGAACTGACTGACTGACTGGCTGGCTGGCTGGCTGGCTGATTGACTAACTGGCTGACTGACTGGCTGGCTGGCTGACTGGCTGACTGTCTGGCTGGCTGGCTGATTGACTAACTGGCTGACTGACTGGCTGGCTGACTGGCTGGCTGGCTGGCTGGCTGACTGGCTGGCTGACTGGCTGGCTGGCTGGCTGGCTGACTGGCTGGCTGGCTGGCAGAGAGAGACACAACTATGGAGTGGCTCAACAGATGTAGGATCTTAATTTGAGCCCGTTTACTACAGCAACGGGTAATGTGAATTATTAGGTGGATTATAATTATACCTATACCCGATTATAATTATACCTATACCCGATTATAATTATACCTATACCCGATTATAATTATACCTATACCCGATTATAATTATACCTATACCTGATTATAATTATACCTATACCCGATTATAATTATACCCTATACCCGATTATAATTATACCTATACCCTATACCCGATTATAATTATACCTATACCCTATACCCGATTATAATTATACCTATACCCGATTATAATTATACCTATACCCGATTATAATTATACCCTATACCAGATTATAATTATACCTATACCCGATTATAATTATACCCTATACCCGATTATAATTATACCTATACCCGATTATAATTATACCTATACCCGATTATAATTATACCTATACCCGATTATAATTATACCTATACCCGATTATAATTATACCTATACCCTATACCCGATTATAATTATACCCTATACCCGATTATAATTATACCCTATACCTGATTATAATTATACCCTATACCCGATTATAATTATACCCTATACCCGATTATAATTATACCTATACCCGATTATAATTATACCTATACCAGATTATAATTATACCTATACCTGATTATAATTATACCTATACCCGATTATAATTATACCCTATACCCGATTATAATTATACCTATACCCGATTATAATTATACCTATACCCCATTATAATTATACCTATACCCCATTATAATTATACCTATACCCGATTATAATTATACCTATACCCGATTATAATTATACCTATACCCGATTATAATTATACCCTATACCCGATTATAATTATACCCTATACCCGATTATAATTATACCCTATACAAGATTATAATTATACCTATACCCGATTATAATTATACCCTATACCCGATTATAATTATACCTATACCCGATTATAATTATACCTATACCCGATTATAATTATACCCTATACCCGATTATAATTATACCTATACCCGATTATAATTATACCCTATACCCGATTATAATTATACCTATACCCCATTATAATTATACCTACACCGATTATAATTATACCCTATACCCGATTATAATTATACCTATACCCGATTATAATTATACCCTATACCAGATTATAATTATACCTATACCCGATTATAATTATACCTATACCCGATTATAATTATACCTATACCCGATTATAATTATACCCTATGCCCGATTATAATTATACCCTATACCCGATTATAATTATACCCTATACCCGATTATAATTATACCTATACCCGATTATAATTATACCTATACCCGATTATAATTATACCCTATACCCGATTATAATTATACCTATACCCGATTATAATTATACCTATACCCGATTATAATTATACCTATACCAGATTATAATTATACCTATACCAGATTATAATTATACCTATACCTGATTATAATTATACCTATACCCGATTATAATTATACCTATACCCGATTATAATTATACCTATACCCGATTATAATTATACCTATACCCCATTATAATTATACCTATACCCCATTATAATTATACCTATACCCGATTATAATTATACCTATACCCGATTATAATTATACCCTATACCCGATTATAATTATACCCTATACCCGATTATAATTATACCCTATACCCGATTATAATTATACCCTATACCAGATTATAATTATACCTATACCCGATTATAATTATACCCTATACCCGATTATAATTATACCTATACCCGATTATAATTATACCCTATACCCGATTATAATTATACCTATACCCGATTATAATTATACCCTATACCCGATTATAATTATACCTATACCCCATTATAATTATACCTACACCCGATTATAATTATACCCTATACCCGATTATAATTATACCTATACCCGATTATAATTATACCCTATACCAGATTATAATTATACCTATACCCGATTATAATTATACCTATACCCGATTATAATTATACCTATACCCGATTATAATTATACCTATACCCGATTATAATTATACCCTATGCCCGATTATAATTATACCCTATACCCGATTATAATTATACCTATACCCGATTATAATTATACCCTATACCCGATTATAATTATACCCTATACCAGATTATAATTATACCTATACCCGATTATAATTATACCTATACCCGATTATAATTATACCTATACACGATTATAATTATACCTATACCCGATTATAATTATACCTATACCCGATTATAATTATACCCTATACCCGATTATAATTATACCCTATACCCGATTATAATTATACCTATACCCGATTATAATTATACCTATACCCGATTATAATTAATTGACGGCAGCGTAGCCTAGTGGTTAGAGCGTTGGAGCAACCCGGAAGGTTGAATTATTAGGTGGATTATAATTAATGGACCTTTTTTTGTAAGTGTTGATACCTATACTCTATACCCTATTCCCTATACTCTATACCCTATTCCCTATACTCTATACCCTATACTCTATACCCTATACTCTATACCCTATACCCTATTCCCTATACTCTATACCCTATACTCTATACTCTATACCCTATTCCCTATACTCTATACCCTATAATCTATACCCTATTCCCTATACTCTATACCCTATACCCTATTCCCTATACTCTATACCCTATTCCCTATACTCTATACTCTATACCCTACACTCTATGCCCTACACTCTATACCCTATTCCCTATACTCTATTCCCTATACCCTATACCACATGCCCCACTCTATACCCTATTCCCTACACTCTACCCTACCCTATACCCTACACTCTATTCCCCTATTCCCTATACTCAATACTCTATACTCAATACTCTATAACCTATTCCCTATACCCTATTCCCTATACCCTATACCCTATTCACTATACTCTATACCCTACACCTATACCCTATACCCTACACTCTATTTCCTATACTCTGTACCCTATACCCTATAACCTATTCCCTATACTCTATTCCCTATACCCTATACCCTATTCACTATACACCATACCCTATACTCTATTCCCTACACTCTATACCAATACCCTATACCCTACACTCTGTACCCTATACCCTATTCCCTATTCCCTACACTCTATACTCTATACCTTATAACCTATTCCCTATAACCTATTGCCTATTCCCTATACCCTATTCCCTTACTCTATACCCTATTCACTATACACCATACCCTATACCCTATACCCTATTCCCTATTCCCTATACTGGCGGCAGGGTAGCGGTTAGAGCGTTGGCCTAGTAACCGGGAGGTTGCAAGTTCAAATCCCGAGCTGACAAGGTACAAATCTGTCGTTCTGCCCCTGAACAGGCAGTTAAACCCACTAGTCATTGAAAATAAGAATTTGTTCTTAACTGACTTGCCTAGTTAAATAGTTTCTGTAGGGAGACAGCTTGATGTACAGTACACATGGACATGACACTAGTCTATACTGGTACATCAAGCTGCCTCCCTACAGAAACAGGAGATAGACTAGTGTCCTGTCCAGGGGGTGTCCTGTACATCAAGCTGCCTCCCTACAGAAACAGCAGATAGACTAGTGTCCTGTCCAGGGGGTGTACTGTACATCAAACTGTCTCCCTACAGAAACAGGAGATAGACTAGTGTCCTGTCCAGGGGGAGTCCTGTACATCAAGCTGTCTCCCTACAGAAACAGGAGATAGACTAGTGTCCTGTCCAGGGGGTGTCCTGTACATCAAGCTGTCTCCCTACAGAAACAGGAGATAGACTAGTGTCCTGTACATCAAACTGTCTCCCTACAGAAACAGGAGATAGACTAGTGTCCTGTCCAGGGGGTGGCCTGGTACATCAAGCTGTCTCACTCCAATGCTCCATTAGACATTCTGGCTTGTACAAGGCTATTTACTTACATGTGGCACCCTATTTCCTATACAGTGCACTGCTCTGGCCAAAAGTAGTGCACTGACTGATTGATTGATTGATTGATTGATTGGCTGACTGATTGATTGATTGACTGATTGATTGATTGACTGGCTGGCTGGCTGGCTGGCTTGATTGGCTTGATTGGCTGGCTGGCTGGCTGGCTGGCTGGACTGGCTGGCTGGCTGGCTGGCTGGCTGGCTGGCTGGCTGGCTGGCTGGCTGGCTGGCTGGCTGGCTGGCTGGCTGGCTGGCTGGCTGGCTGGCTGGCTGGCTGGCTGGCTGGCTGGCTGGCTGGCTGGCTTGGCTGGCTGGCTGGCTGGCTGGCTGGCTGGCTGGCTGGCTGGCTGGCTGGCTGGCTGGCTGGCTGGCTGGCTGGCTGGCTGGCTGGCTGGCTGGCTGGCTGGCTGGCTGGCTGGCTGGCTGGCTGGCTGGCTGGCTGGCTGGCTGGCTGGCTGGCTGGCTGGCTGGCTGGCTGGCTGGCTGGCTGGCTGGCTGGCTGGCTGGCTGGCTGGCTGATTGATTGATTGATTGATTGATTGATTGATTGATTGATTGATTGATTGATTGATTGATTGATTGATTGATTGATTGATTGATTGATTGATTGATTGATTGATTGATTGATTGATTGATTGATTGATTGATTGCTGGCTGGCTGGCTGGCTGGCTGGCTGGCTGGCTGGCTGGCTGGCTGGCTGGCTGGCTGGCTGGCTGGCTGGCTGGCTGGCTGGCTGGCTGATTGATTGATTGATTGATTGATTGATTGATTGATTGATTGATTGATTGATTGATTGATTGATTGATTGATTGATTGATTGATTGATTGATTGATTGATTGATTGATTGATTGATTGATTGATTGATTGGCTGGCTGGCTGGGCTGACTGACTGACTGGCTGACTGGCTGACTGACTGACTGACTGACTGACTGACTGGCTGGACTGGCTGGTTGATTGATTGACTGACTGACTGACTGACTGACTGGCTGGCTGGCTGATTGATTGACTGACTGACTGACTGACTGACTGGACTGGCTGGCTGGCTGACTGGCTGGCTGACCTGACTGACTGACTGGCTGGACTGACTGACTGACTGACTGGCTGATTGATTTACTAACTGGCTGATTGATTGACTAACTGACTGGCTGACTGGCAGATAGAAAGTGGCCTGTTGGCACTGGGAAAGGTTGAGGAGCAGGCCTGATAAAATGCTGGTAAGGGTAGACAGACTAGAAAGGGGCCTGTTGGTAAGGGTAGACAGACTAGAAAGGGGCCTGTTGGTAAGGGTAGACAGAGTAGAAAGGGGCCTGTTGGTAAGGGTAGATTAGTAGAAAGGGGCCTGTTGGTAAGGGTAGACAGAGTAGAAAGGGGCCTGTTGGTAAGGGTAGACAGAGTAGAAAGGGGCCTGTTGGTAAGGGTAGACAGAGTAGAAAGGGGCCTGTTGGTAAGGGTAGACAGAGTAGAAAGGGGCCTGTTGGTAAGGGTAGATGAGTAGAAAGGGGCCTGTTGGTAAGGGTAGATTAGTAGAAAGGGGCCTGTTGGTAAGGGTAGATTAGTAGAAAGGGGCCTGTTGGTAAGGGTAGATTAGTAGAAAGGGGCCTGTTGGTAAGGGTAGATTAGTAGAAAGGGGCCTGTTGGTAAGGGTAGATTAGTAGAAAGGGGCCTGTTGGTAAGGGTAGACAGAGTAGAAAGGGGCCTGTTGGTAAGGGTAGACAGAGTAGAAAGGGGCCTGTTGGTAAGGGTAGACAGAGTAGAAAGGGGCCTGTTGGTAAGGGTAGATTAGTAGAAAGGGGCCTGTTGGTAAGGGTAGATTAGTAGAAAGGGGCCTGTTGGTAAGGGTAGATTAGTAGAAAGGGGCCTGTTGGTAAGGGTAGACAGAGTAGAAAGGGGCCTGTTGGTAAGGGTAGACAGAGTAGAAAGGGGCCTGTTGGTAAGGGTAGACAGAGTAGAAAGGGGCCTGTTGGTAAGGGTAGATTAGTAGAAAGGGGCCTGTTGGTAAGGGTAGATTAGTAGAAAGGGGCCTGTTGGTAAGGGTAGACAGAGTAGAAAGGGGCCTGTTGGTAAGGGTAGACAGAGTAGAAAGGGGCCTGTTGGTAAGGGTAGACAGAGTAGAAAGGGGCCTGTTGGTAAGGGTAGATTAGTAGAAAGGGGCCTGTTGGTAAGGGTAGATTAGTAGAAAGGGGCCTGTTGGTAAGGGTAGATTAGTAGAAAGGGGCCTGTTGGTAAGGGTAGATTAGTAGAAAGGGGCCTGTTGGTAAGGGTAGACAGAGTAGAAAGGGGCCTGTTGGTAAGGGTAGACAGAGTAGAAAGGGGCCTGTTGGTAAGGGTAGACAGAGTAGAAAGGGGCCTGTTGGTAAGGGTAGATTAGTAGAAAGGGGCCTGTTGGTAAGGGTAGATTAGTAGAAAGGGGCCTGTTGGTAAGGGTAGATTAGTAGAAAGGGGCCTGTTGGTAAGGGTAGACAGAGTAGAAAGGGGCCTGTTGGTAAGGGTAGACAGAGTAGAAAGGGGCCTGTTGGTAAGGGTAGACAGAGTAGAAAGGGGCCTGTTGGTAAGGGTAGACAGAGTAGAAAGGGGCCTGTTGGTAAGGGTAGATTAGTAGAAAGGGGCCTGTTGGTAAGGGTAGATTAGTAGAAAGGGGCATGTTGGTAAGGGTAGAGTAGAAAGATATAGGGAGGGGGATTATTCTGTAGGACTGTGGAAGAGAGAGGGTGTTCTGAGGCTTGATAATGATGAGCAGAGTTTAAAGAGGACTTCCTGTGGTGGCAGGCTGGCCAGGTAAAGGACACGCCAGGCTGGATGAGGATCAGGGAGGATCATGGGGGGGGGAGAGGGGGATGGGGAGAGAGGAGAGAGAGGCGGGAGTGAGGGAGGAGAGGGGAGAGGGAAGGGAGAAGGTGGGGGAGGGAGTGGAGCGTGAATAGAGAAGTGGGAGAGAGGAGAGAGGGAAAAGAGGGAAGAGAGTGTGGAGAGAGAAGGGGAGAGGGTGGAGAGGGGGAGAGGGAGGGAGGAGAGGGGAGAGAGGGGAGAGAGGGAGTAGAGGGGAGAGAGGGAGGAGAGGGGAGAAAGGGAGGAGAGAGCGGGGAGAGGGGGGGGAGAGGGGAGATGGGCTGGAGAATGCTGGGGAGAAGGGGACTAGACAATATGGAGAGAAGAGGGAGAGAGGGGGAGCCTGGGAGAGAGAACGGAGGAGAGTAGGGGAAAAGCAGGGGATGCTGGGGCTGTCTGCCATCAGAGCAGGGGTTGTGTTCCACGTGCCACATCGGTGAGACAGCCCAGTGTACACAGAGAAATATGAGCTAAATAGTCTGGTAATACACACAGACCAGGAGGCAGAAACACACACAGACCAAGAGAGACAGAAACACTCACAGACCAAGAGACAGAAACACTCACAGACCAAGAGAGACAGAAACACTCACAGACCAAGAGAGACAGAAACACTCACAGACCAAGAGAGACAGAAACACTCACAGACCAAGAGAGACAGAAACACTCACAGACCAAGAGAGACAGAAACACTCACAGACCAAGAGAGACAGAAACACTCACAGACCAAGAGAGACAGAAACACTCACAGACCAAGAGAGACAGAAACACTCACAGACCAAGAGAGACAGAAACACTCACAGACCAAGAGAGGCAGAAACACTCACAGACCAAGAGAGACAGAAACACTCACAGACCAAGAGAGACAGAAACACTCACAGACCAAGAGAGACAGAAACACTCACAGACCAAGAGAGACAGAAACACTCACAGACCAAGAGAGACAGAAACACTCACAGACCAAGAGAGACAGAAACACTCACAGACCAAGAGAGACAGAAACACTCACAGACCAAGAGAGACAGAAACACTCACAGACCAAGAGGCAGAAACACTCACAGACCAAGAGAGGCAGAAACACTCACAGACCAAGAGAGACAGAAACACTCACAGACCAAGAGAGGCAGAAACACTCACAGACCAAGAGGCAGAAACACTCACAGACCAAAAGAGACAGAAACACTCACAGACCAAAGAGACAGAAACACTCACAGACCAAAAGACACAGAAACACTCACAGACCAAGAGACAGAAACACTCACAGACCAAGAGAGGCAGAAACACTCACAGACCAAGAGAGGCAGAAACACTCACAGACCAAAAGAGACAGAAACACTCACAGACCAAGAGACAGAAACACTCACAGACCAAGAGAGGCAGAAACACTCACAGACCAAGAGGCAGAAACACTCACAGACCAAGAGAGACAGAAACACTCACAGACCAAGAGAGACAGAAACACTCACAGACCAAAAGAGACAGAAACACTCACAGACCAAGAGAGGCAGAAACACTCACAGACCAAGAGGCAGAAACAACAGACCAAGAGAGGCAGAAACACTCACAGACCAAGAGAGACAGAAACACTCACAGACCAAGAGAGACAGAAACACTCACAGACCAAGAGGCAGAAACACTCACAGACCAAGAGAGGCAGAAACACTCACAGACCAAGAGAGACAGAAACACTCACAGACCAAGAGAGACAGAAACACTCACAGACCAAGAGAGGCAGAAACACTCACAGACCAAGAGAGGCAGAAACACTCACAGACCAAGAGAGGCAGAAACACTCACAGACCAAGAGAGACAGAAACACTCACAGACCAAGAGAGACAGAAACACTCACAGACCAAGAGAGACAGAAACACTCACAGACCAAGAGAGGCAGAAACACTCACAGACCAAGAGAGACAGAAACACTCACAGACCAAGAGAGACAGAAACACTCACAGACCAAGAGAGGCAGAAACACTCACAGACCAAGAGAGACAGAAACACTCACAGACCAAGAGAGACAGAAACACTCACAGACAAAGAGGCAGAGACACTCACAGACCAAGAGAGACAGAAACACTCACAGACCAAGAGAGACAGAGACACTCACAGACCAAGAGAGACAGAAACACTCACAGACCAAGAGAGTCAGAAACACTCACAGACCAAGAGAGGCAGAAACACTCACAGACCAAGAGAGGCAGAAACACTCACAGACCAAGAGAGGCAGAAACACTCACAGACCAAGAGGCAGAAACACTCACAGACTTCTAAAAATGTATATATTTAACCTTTATTTTATTTAACTAAGCAAGTCAGTTAAGAACAAATTCTTATTTACAATGAGAGACAGAAACCTCCCCTAACCCGGATGACGCTGGGCCAAGAGTGTCACCCTATGGGACTCCCAACCACGGCCGGATGTGATACAGCCTGGATTCAAACCAGGAACTGTAGTGCCTTAGACCGCTGAGCCACTCGGGAGCCCAAAAACAGAGAGCAACACAAACAGACTTAAAACAGACAACAACATATACAGGGAACAGGGCTCTGGTCACTATACAGGGCTCTGGGGAACAGGGCTCTGGTCTACTATACAGGGAACACACTATACAGGGAACAGGGCTCTGGTCTACTATACAGGAACAGGGCTCTGGTCTCTATACAGGGAACAGGGCCAAGTCTACTATACAGGGAACAGGGCTCTGGTCTACTATACAGGAACAGGAACAGGGCTCTGGTCTACTAGACAGGGAACAGGGCTCTGGTCTACTATACAGGGAACAGATTAACATTAGGGCTCTGGTCTACTATACAGGGAACAGATTAACATTAGACTATACAGGGAACAGATTAACAGGGCTCTGGTCAGACTATACAGGAACAGTTTAACATTAGGGCTCTGGTCTACTATACAGGGAACAGGGCTCTGGTCTACTATACAGGGAACAGATTAACATTAGGGCTCTGGTCTACTATACAGGGAACACCATTAGGGCTCTGGTCTACTATACAGGGAACAGATTAACATTAGGGCTCTGGTCTACTATACAGGGAACAGGGCTACATTAGGGCTCTGGTCTACTATACAGGGAACAGGTTAACATTAGGGCTCTGGTCTACTATACAGGGAACAGGTTAACATTAGGGCTCTGGTCTACTACAGGGAACAGGGCTCTGGTCTACTATACAGGGAACAGGTTAACATTAGGGCTCTGGTCTACTATACAGGGAACAGGGCTCCATTAGGCTCTGGTCTACTATACAGGGAACAGGTTAACATTAGGGCTCTGGTCTACTATACAGGGAACAGGTTAACATTAGGGCTCTGGTCTACTATACAGGAACAGGTTAACATTAGGGCTCTGGTCTACTATACAGGGAACAGCGCTCTGGTCTACTATACAGGGAACAGGTTAACATTAGGGATCTGGTCTACTATACAGGGAACAGGGCTCTGGTCTACTATACAGGGAACAGGGCCGGTCAAACAGGAACAGATTAACATTAGGGCTCTGGTCTACTATACAGGGAACAGGGCTCTGGTCTAATACAGGGAACAGATTAACATTAGGGCTCTGGTCTACTATACAGGGAACAGATTAACATTAGGGCTCTGGTCTACTATACAGGGAACAGATTAACATTAGGGCTCTGGTCTACTATACAGGGAACAGTTTAACGGCTCTGGTCTACTATACAGGGAACAGGGCTCTGGTCTACTATACAGGAACAGATTAACATTAGGGCTCTGGTCTACTATACAGGGAAAGGGCTCCATTAGGGCTCTGGTCTACTATACAGGGAACAGATTAACATTAGGGCTCTGGTCTACTATACAGGGAACAGGGAACAGGGCTCTGGTCTACTATACAGGGAACAGGGCTCTGGTCTACTATACAGGGAACAGGTTAACATTAGGGATCTGGTCTACTATACAGGGAACAGGTTAACATTAGGGCTCTGGTCTACTATACAGGGAACAGGGCTCTGGTCTACTATACAGGGAACAGGTTAACATTAGGGCTCTGGTCTACTATACAGGGAACAGGGCTCCATTAGGGCTCTGGTCTACTATACAGGGAACAGGTTAACATTAGGGCTCTGGTCTACTATACAGGAACAGGTTAACATTAGGGCTCTGGTCTACTATACAGGGAACAGGTTAACATTAGGGCTCTGGTCTACTATACAGGGAACAGCGCTCTGGTCTACTATACAGGGAACAGGTTAAGGGCTCTGGTCACTTAGGGGTTTAACATTCTGGTCTACTATACAGGGAACAGGGCTCTGGTCTACTATACAGGGAACAGTTTAACATTAGGGCTCTGGTCTACTATACAGGGAACACTATACAGGGAACAGATTAACATTAGGGCTCTGGTCTACTATACAGGGAACACAGGGCTCTGGTCTACTATACAGGGAACAGATTAACATTAGGGCTCTGGTCTACTATACAGGGAACAGGTTAACATTAGGGCTCTGGTCTACTATAGGGCTCTGGTCTACTATACAGGGAACAGGTTAACATTAGGGCTCTGGTCTACTATACAGGGAACAGGTTAACATTAGGGCTCTGGTCTACTATACAGGGAACAGGGCTCTGGTCTACTATACAGGGAACAGGGCTCTGGTCTACTATACAGGGAACAGATTAACATTAGGGCTCTGGTCTACTATACAGGGAACAGGGCTCTGGTCTACTTACAGAGAACAGGGCTCTGGTCATTAGGGTAGGCTCTGGTCTACATTAAGGCTCTGGTCTACTATACAGGGAACAGGGCTAACATTAGGAACAGGGCTCTGGTCTACTATACAGGGAACAGGGCTCTGGTCTACTATACAGGGAACAGGGCTCTGGTCTACTATACAGGAACAGATTAACATTAGGGCTCTGGTCTACTATACAGGGAACAGATTAACATTAGGGCTCTGGTCTACTATACAGGGAACAGGTTAACATTAGGGCTCTGGTCTACTATACAGGGAACAGGTTAACATTAGGGCTCTGGTCTACTATACAGGGAACAGGGCTCTGGTCTACTATACAGGGAACAGGGCTCTGGTCTACTAACAGGAAAGGGCTCTGGTCATATACAGGGAACAGGGCTCTGGTCTACTATACAGGGAACAGGGCTCTGGTCTACTATACAGGGAACAGGGCTCTGGTCTACTATACAGGGAACAGGGCTCTGGTCTACTATACAGGGAACAGATTAACATTAGGGCTCTGGTCTACTATACAGGGAACAGGTTAACATTAGGGCTCTGGTCTACTATACAGGGAACAGGTTAACATTAGGGCTCTGGTCTACTATACAGGGAACAGATTAACATTAGGGCTCTGGTCTACTATACAGGGAACAGGTTAACATTAGGGCTCTGGTCTACTATACAGGGAACAGGTTAACATTAGGGCTCTGGTCTACTATACAGGGAACAGATTAACATTAGGGCTCTGGTCTACTATACAGGGAACAGGGCTCTGGTCTACTATACAGGGAACAGGGCTCTGGTCTACTATACAGGGAACAGATTAACATTAGGGCTCTGGTCTACTATACAGGGAACAGGGCTCTGGTCTACTATACAGAGAACAGGGCTCCATTAGGGTTAAGGCTCTGGTCTACATTAAGGCTCTGGTCTACTATACAGGGAACAGGGCTCTGGTCTACTATACAGGGAACAGGGCTCTGGTCTACTATACAGGGAACAGGGCTCTGGTCTACTATACAGGGAACAGGGCTCTGGTCTACTATACAGGGAACAGGGCTCTGGTCTACTATACAGGGAACAGATTAACATTAGGGCTCTGGTCTACTATACAGGGAACAGATTAACATTAGGGCTCTGGTCTACTATACAGGGAACAGGTTAACATTAGGGCTCTGGTCTACTATACAGGGAACAGGTTAACATTAGGGCTCTGGTCTACTATACAGGGAACAGGGCTCTGGTCTACTATACAGGGAACAGGTTAACATTAGGGCTCTGGTCTACTATACAGGGAACAGGGCTCTGGTCTACTATACAGGGAACAGGGCTCTGGTCTACTATACAGGGAACAGGGCTCTGGTCTACTATACAGGGAACAGGGCTCTGGTCTACTATACAGGGAACAGGGCTCTGGTCTACTATACAGGGAACAGATTAACATTAGGGCTCTGGTCTACTATACAGGGAACAGATTAACATTAGGGCTCTGGTCTACTATACAGGGAACAGGGCTCTGGTCTACTATACAGGGAACAGGTTAACATTAGGGCTCTGGTCTACTATACAGGGAACAGGTTAACATTAGGGCTCTGGTCTACTATACAGGGAACAGGTTAACATTAGGGCTCTGGTCTACTATACAGGGAACAGGTTAACATTAGGGCTCTGGTCTACTATACAGGGAACAGATTAACATTAGGGCTCTGGTCTACTATACAGGGAACAGGGCTCTGGTCTACTATACAGGGAACAGATTAACATTAGGGCTCTGGTCTACTATACAGGGAACAGATTAACATTAGGGCTCTGGTCTACTATACAGGGAACAGGGCTCTGGTCTACTATACAGGAACAGGGCTCTGGTCTACTATACAGGGAACAGATTAACATTAGGGCTCTGGTCTACTATACAGGGAACAGATTAACATTAGGGCTCTGGTCTACTATACAGGGAACAGGGCTCTGGTCTACTATACAGGGAACAGGTTAACATTAGGGATGCTGGCTGAATCAGAGCAGCTATAGTTGGTTAAACATGTGGACAGGTCTACACAACAAGGTCTTGAATAGATCACACACCAACACACACACCACACACACCAGCACACACACCAACACACCCACCAGCACACACACACACAGACCAGCACACACACCAGCACACACACCCACACACACACACACACACCCACACAGACAGACCAGCACACACACACACCAAAAGCCGAAGCTGAAAACAATTATTGTAATTGTTCAGGAATAACGTATACAACATCCACCAACAGCCGTGCCTCGGGTGTCATTTGGGACGCATTCATTCCCCGCGTTCGGTGAGAGTGCGGGGTAGGTCATAGTGTTGTGTTCAAGCTCAATGACTTCCGGTTACATTGGATCGGATAAGTTAATGACTTTAAATTAACACGGGCCATTATTATTTGTGTTTGTTTGAGTGCAGGCCTATATGGGAACGATGATCAAACCTAAAATATATTTTGGACGAATTAAAATAAAAAATATGTTCTTAATCAAGAGATCCCACTGGGCACAGACGTCATTTCAACGTCGTAATTTTGATTTACGTTTGAACTTTTCCAACTATTGTGATTTCGATGTGAAACAGCTACAGCAACCAATAACCATGTCTTTGGATTTAAAAAAAAAAATAAGAAATGAACTTACCTTGATGATTTTGTGCAAATCCAATGGGTTGTCCACGTTAATTCACCGTCTTCACGTTCACTTATTTGGTTGAAATGACGCGGAAACAAACTTTAATTCAACCAGGTTTTGCCCAGTGCGGATACGACCGGACGACGAGTCCGCCTATTAAAAGGACTCAGGCTAGACCGAGTGATAACGGCATAACCATAACAACCATAATTCCTAGCAGGTTAATTTTATTTTAAGATCTAACAGAGTGAAACAATGCGTCTTCTATCAAGGACACCGGACAGGTTTCTCCGCTCGTAAATTGATCAGACGTTGTTAGGCTACCCATGAAATGACAAATCCGACCTGACAAAACCGTAACATTTTACTAATATTTAACACAAAGAATAAACCTACAAACAGGCCAAGTATTATTTTTTGGGGGATCAACAATGTGATTAATTAGGGCACGAAAAAAAAGAGATACATTCAAAACATGTTTATCGAATATAGTCTCAATGCGGCATGACTGCGGGAATGTTTTTTACAACGATGACCTCAGAGAGAAACGTGCGCGTTGGAATCCATAAATAAGAGTCGTAATATTCTTTTGTCGTTATCGAATGACTTGTTCATTCAAAATGTTCTGTCGATTATTTCCATTTCAACTATTATAGCGTCAATTGGACTGTATGACGACATAAACAAATTATGTTCCATAAGGTTTGATTTAAAAAAAATATAGAATAATAATAATAATAATGTGTCTCATCAATTGTATGACGACATAAACAAATTATGTTCCATACGGTTTGATTTAAAAAACAATAAAGAATAATAATAATGTATCGCAAATTCTCATTTATTTCTTACGATATTTTAACGGTCAACTCAAAATACGAGGTTGAAATACAAAGGACGAGAACCTTCAGTGGGCCGATATGACAATATATTTGTGGGTTGTATTTTTTGAGCTGCATTATAATAAACAATGGTAAGAAATACGTTGTATGTCTAATCAATTTGCGCTCAGGTTTTGAACAATGCAGCTTTTTCATTTGTTCACCAAAACAGGCTTTCAATACTTCAGTAAATAAATAAAAGTAGCCGAAGTAAAATAAATAAATTCACTCATACTGTAACTCATAAAATATATCAAATAACGTCATTACAATTTTATCGGCTAATTTGTTTTGTTTTTCTTCCCTTGTAGAACAAAGATTAAGAGACCCAAAAATCCATCTACCCTTCTACCCACTAAGAAGAGACCCAAAAATCCATCTACCCTTCTACCCACTAAGAAGAGACCCAAAAATCCATCTACCCTTCTACCCACTAAGAAGAGACCCAAAATCCATCTACCCTTCAACCCACTAAGAAGAGACCCAAAAATCCATCTACCCTTCTACCCACTAAGAAGAGACCCAAAAATCCATCTACCCTTCTACCCACTAAGAGACCCAAAAATCAATCTACCCTTCTACCCACTAAGAAGAGACCCAAAAATCAATCTACCCTTCTACCCACTAAGAAGAGACCCAAAAATCAATCTACCCTTCTACCCACTAAGAGACCCAAAAATCAATCTACCCTTCTACCCACTAAGAAGAGACCCAAAAATCCATCTACCCTTCTACCCACTAAGAAGAGACCCAAAAATCAATCTACCCTTCTACCCACTAAGAAGAGACCCAAAACTCAATCTACCCTTCTACCCACTAAGAGACCCAAAAATCCATCTACCCTTCTACCCACTAAGAGACCCAAAAATCCATCTACCCTTCTACCCACTAAGAGACCCAAAAATCCATCTTTACGGCCTTCACTCCAACCAGACATGACAGGTGCGTGACCTCTTTAAGAACGGGGTCATAGTACCGTTTCATTCACGTTATTGAGTGTCGTGTAAAGAGGAGCGTGCTCTCTGATCCGTGGTCATGAGCTAACTCTGGCCTATAGGTACTATGAGAGAGACAGAGAGAGAGAGGGGGGTAAGGGGGAGAGAGCGAGAGAGAGAGGGGGGGGGTAAGGGGAGAGATAGAAAGGAAGAGAGAGACAGAGGGGGTAAGGGGGAGAGATAGAAAGGAGAGAGAGTTTCAGAGAGAGATTGAGTGGGGGGTAAGGGGGAGAGATAGAAAGGAGTGGAGAGAGACAGAGAGAGGGGGGGTAAGGGAGAGAGATAGAAAGGAGAGAGAGCGAGAGAGAGAGGGGGTAAGGGGGAGAGATAGAAAGGAGAGAGAGAGAGAGAGAGAGGGGGTAAGGGGGAGGGAGATAGAAAGGAGAGAGAGCGAGAGAGAGGGGGGTAAGGGGGGAGAGATAGAAAGGAGAGAGAGAGTGAGGGGGTAAGGGGGAGAGACAGAGAGAGACAGAGGAGAGGGGGTAAGAGGGAGAGATAGAGAGAAAGGAGAGAGTGAGATGGAGAAAGAGAGCGAGATAGAGAGAGAGAGAGAGAAGCGGGGTGAGGAGAGCCAGTGGTCCCAGTAAAGGTCATCACTGCTGCTGACTCAATTGAAAGAAATAATGAAGAAATAATGAAGGCGTGTCTGGTTGCCATGTCACCCAGAAGGGTAAAAGCGTGTCTGGTTGCCATGTCACCCAGAAGGGTAAAAGCGTGTCTGGTTGCCATGTCACCCAGAAGGGTAAAGCGGACGTCAAGCGGGGAACCACCTCAGTACCTCCAGGCTCTGATCAGGCCCTACACCCAAACAAGGGCACTGCGTTCATCCACCTCTGGCCTGCTCGCCTCCCTACCACTGAGGAAGTACAGTTCCCGCTCAGCCCAGTCAAAACTGTTCGCTGCTCTGGCCCCCAATGGTGGAACAAACTCCTCACGACGCCAGGACAGCGGAGTCAATCACCACCTTCCGGAGACACCTGAAACCCCACCTCTTCAAGGAATACCTAGGATAGGGGTAAGGGTAAGTAATCCTTCTCACCCCCCTTCTCCCCCAACAAGATTTAGATGCAAGTGGCTGTTCCACTGGTGGTCATAAGGTGTATGCACCAATTTGTAAGGCTCTGGATAAGAGCGTCTGCTAAATGACTTAAATGTAATGTAAATGTAAGCGATCATTTTAATATTTCTATGGAGGATGATGAAACTGTGTTTTTCATAAGGAAAGTCAATATCAACTTGAACCATAATTAATGCACAATAACATGGATAGCTCAGAACACAGGCCACTCGATGAGCTGGATTACATAGACGGAAAAGTCTAAACATATTCTGTGTTATTTAATAATAATAATAATATATATATGCCATTTTAGCGGACACTTTTATCTGTGACTTACAGTCATGTGTGCATACATTCTACGTATGGGTGGTCCCGGGGATCGAACCCACTACCCTGGCGTTACAAGCGCCATGCTCTACCAACTGAGCTACAGAAGGACATTTAAAATCAATTATAGGCGATCTCGGCTGTTCTTGACTACCTGCATATTGTAACATCATTTTATATTTCGGTCATTTATTAAACGCTCGGATACAGAGCGGCTTACAGGGGCAATTAAATAGGGTCAGTGTCTTGCTCAAGGGCACATCGACCGATTTTTCCACCTCGTTGTCTACGGGGATTCGAACCGCCAGACTACCGGCTGCTTCCTAACATAATTCCTCTCCTTCCGATCCCAGGCTAGGGTTTGTAGACCTACTCGTTTTATTGAACTCGTGTTTTAAACGTGTTTTGTCTGTAATATGTATGTAATTACAGGCCAGTGTAGGGTATAGGTCCTAAATACCGTTGTTTTCCGTGTCCAGACCAATATAACATCTAAATGATGTTGGATGTATTGTAGGACCGAAGTTGAAAGCAAAGCAATGGGCGATGGGCCCATAGACCATAATTCTTACACGATAATAAGACTTTACATTGTGATAGTATGTTTTCTTTATTTAACTAGGAATTCAGGTTAATCCAACTTGTCATCTCTCTATTACTGCAATCGCTGTTGGCTGGGCTCCCTGCCTGTGCCATTAAACCCCTACAACTCATCCAGAACGCCGCAGCCCGTCTGGTGTTCAACCTTCCCAAGTTCTCTCTCACGTCACCCCGCTCCTCCGCTCTCTCCACTGGCTTCCAGTTGAAGCTCGCATCCGCTACAAGACCATGGTGCTTGCCTACGGAGCTGTGAAGGGAACGGCACCTCAGTACCTCCAGGCTCTGATCAGTCCCTACACCCAAACAAGGGCACTGCGTTCATCCACCTCTGGCCTGCTCGCCTCCCTACCACTGAGGAAGTACAGTTCCCGCTCAGCCCAGTCAAAACTGTTCGCTGCTCTGGCTCCCCAATGGTGGAACACACTCCCTCACGACGCCAGGACAGCGGAGTCAATCACCACCTTCCGGAGACACCTGAAACCCCACCTCTTTAAGGAATACCTAGGATAGGATAAAGTAATCCCCCCCCTTAAAAGATTTAGATGCACTATTGTAAAGTGGCTGTTCCACTGGATGTCATAAGGTGAATGCACCAATTTGTAAGTCGCTCTGGATAAGAGCGTCTGCTAAATGACTTAAATGTAATGTAAATGTATGTTTTCTTTATTTAACTAGGCAATTCAGTTAAAAAAAAATATTATTTACAATGACGGCCCTACACCCGAAAACAAACCGGGAAGAAAACACTGCTCTCTCCGCCCGTGCCCACGGAAGTGTGCTCTCTCTTCGTCCGCCCACGTGTTCTCGCACACCCCGAGAGCTTCTGGTCAGCGGGGTGGTGGCACCGGGATCCTCATCTCTCCCAAGTGGTCATTCTCTCTTTCTCCCCTTACCCATCTGTCTATCGCCTCCTTTGAATTTCATGCTGTCACAGTTACCAGCCCTTTCAAGCTTAACATCCTTATCATTTAACGCCCTCCAGGTCCCTCGGAGAGTTCATCAATGAGCTTGATGCCTTGATAAGCTCCTTTCCTGAGGACGGCTCACCTCTCACAGTTCTGGGCGACTTTAACCTCCCCATGTCTACCTTTGACTCATTCCTCTCTGCCTCCTTCTTTCCTCCTCTCCTCTTTTGACCTCACCCTCTCACCTTCCCCCTACTCACTTGGCAGGCAATACGCTCGACCTCATCTTTACTAGATGCTGTTCTTCCACTAACCTCATTGCAACTCCCCTCCAAGTCTCCGACCACTACCTTGTATCCTTTTCCCTCTCGCTCTCATCCAACACTTCCCACACTGCCCCTACTCGGATGGTATCGCGCCGTCCCAACCTTCACTCTCTCTCCCCGCTACTCTCACCACTTCCATCCTATCATCTCTTCCCTCTGCTCAAACCTTCTCCAACCTATCTCCTGATTCTGCCTCCTCAACCCTCCTCTCCTCCCTTTCTGCATCCTTTGACTCTCTATGTCCCCTATCTTCCAGGCCGGCTCGGTCCTCCCCTCCCGCTCCGTGGCTCGACGACTCATTGCGAGCTCACAGAACAGGGCTCCGGGCAGCCGGCGGAAATGGAGGAAAACTCGTCTCCCTGCGGACCTGGCATCCTTTCACTCCCTCCTCTCTACATTTTCCTCCTCTGTCTCTGCTGCTAAAGCCACTTTCTACCACTCTAAATTCCAAGCATCTGCCTCTAACCCTAGGAAGCTCTTTGCCACCTTCTCCTCCCTCCTGAATCCTCCTCCCCCTCCCCCTCCTCCTCTCTGCAGATGACTTCGTCAACCATTTTGAAAAGAATGTCGACGACATCCGATCCTCATCGACACCGCTGGTTCTGCTCACATGCCCTACCCTGTGCAACCATTTTGAAAAGAATCTGACCTCTTTCTCCCTCTCTAAGCCTAGATGAAATCTCGTGTCCTCCAGTGACGGCCGGCCGCCCAACAACCTGCCCGCTGACCCTATCCCCTCCTCTCTTCTCCAGACCATTTCCGGAGACCTTCTCCCTTACCTCACCTCGCTCATCAACTCATCCCTGACCGCTGGCACGTCCCTTCCGTGTTCAAGAGAGCGAGAGTTGCACCCCTTCTGAAAAAAACCTACACTCGATCCCTCCGATGTCATCAACTACAGACCAGTATCCCTTCTTTCTTTTCTCTCCAAAACTCTTGAACGTGCCGTCCTTGGCCAGCTCTCCCGCTATCTCTCTCAGAATGACCTTCTTGATCCAAATCAGTCAGGTTTCAAGACTAGTCATTCAACTGAGACTGCTCTTCTCTGTATCACGGAGGCGCTCCGCACTGCTAAAGCTAACTCTCTCTCCTCTGCTCTCATCCTTCTAGACCTATCGGCTGCCTTCGATACTGTGAACCATCAGATCCTCCTCTCCACCCTCTCCGAGTTGGGCATCTCCGGCGCGGCCCACGCTTATTGCGTCCTACCTGACAGGTCGCTCCTACCAGGTGGCGTGGCGAGAATCTGTCTCCTCACCACGCGCTCTCACCACTGGTGTCCCCCAGGGCTCTGTTCTAGGCCCTCTCCTATTCTCGCTATACACCAAGTCACTTGGCTCTGTCATAACCTCACATGGTCTCTCCTATCATTGCTATGCAGACGACACACAATTAATCTTCTTTCCCCTTTGATGACCCCCTTCTGTCTGGCAGACCAGGTGGATGACGGATCACCACCTCGCATCTCTGCAAGTCTGGCAGACCTCCCATGGACTGCCCGCTCCATGATCACCACCTCAAGCTGAACTCCTCCCAGAGCGCACCTTGGCGTGAGACGGAGCTGCTCTTCCTCCCGGTAACCTGCCCGTTCCATGATCTCGCCTTCACTTGACAACTCCATTGTGTCCTCCTCCCAGAGCGCTAAGAACCTTGGCGTGGCGGTGGCCTAACATCAAGGCGGTGGCCCATTCCTGTAGGTTCATGCTCTACAACATCCCAGAGAACCCTGCCTCACACAGGAAGCGGCGCAGGTCCTAATCCAGGCACTTGTCATCTCCCGTCTGGATTACTGCAACTCGCTGTTGGCTGGGCTCCCTGCCTGTGCCATTAAACCCCTACAACTCATCCAGAACGCCGCAGCCCGTCTGGTGTTCAACCTTCCCAAGTTCTCTCACGTCACCCCGCTCCTCCGCTCTCCACTGGCTTCCAGTTGAAGCTTGCATCCGCTACAAGACCATGGTGCTTGCCTACGGAGCTGTGAGGGGAACGGCACCTCAGTACCTCCAGGCTCTGATCAGGCCCTACACCCAAACAAGGGCACTGCGTTCATCCACCTCTGGCCTGCTCGCCTCCCTACCACTGAGGAAGTACAGTTCCCCTCAGCCCAGTCAAAACTGTTCGCTGCTCTGGCCCCCCAATGGTGGAACAAACTCCCCACGACGCCAGGACAGCGGAGTCAATCACCACCTTCCGGAGACACCTGAAACCCCATCTCTTTAAGGAATACCTAGGATAGGATAAAGTAATCCTTCTCACCCCCCTTAAAAGATTTAGATGCACTATTGTAAAGTGGCTGTTCCACTGGATGTCATAAGGTGAATGCACCAATTTGTAAGTCGCTCTGGATAAGAGCGTCTGCTAAATGACTTAAATGTAATGTAATGACAATTGTGCGCCACCCGATGGGACTCTCAATCACGGCCTTGATGTGATGCAGCCAGGATTCGAATCAGGGACTCGAGTGACGCCTCCTGCACTGAAATGCAGTGCCTTTAGACCCCTGTGTCACTCTGGAGCCGGAGAGAAATAATGACCACTCAAAAACAAATGTCATGTCACGGTTCTACCAGCAGAACTTCCCTTCCCCGTGTGAATGGGAGATTTCTGGAATAATACAGCAGCAACTGCCTCGATTCATTTTATTTTGATCAATATGCTCAGAAAAATATATATATTTTACGGGTCACTGATTAGAAATATTAATATTCCCCGACATTTCCCACAGCAATGCGCATTCATTTTATTTTGATCAATAGCTAAGATTACGGGTCACTGATTAGAAATACACATTTAGTATGGTTTACAGATTTAAATACAGTCAAGACGACAGGGTCATAACATAACATAGAGGAGAGATAAAATAACAAAACATATTTAGCCTTTACTTATCAACTCCCACAGAAAAGCGCACTCGGTAAGCCTACATTAATTAGCTTATCAACTCCCACAGAAAAGTACGGTCTACTAGCCCTTATCTACTCCCACAGAAAAGCGCACTCGGTAAGCCTACATTAATTAGCCCTTATCTACTCCCACAGAAAAGCGCACTCGGTAAGCCTACATTAATTAGCCCTTATCTACTCCCACAGAAAAGCGCACTCGGTAAGCCTACATTAATTAGCCCTTATCTACTCCCACAGAAAAGCGCACTCGGTAAGCCTACATTAATTAGCCCTTATCTACTCCCACAGAAAAGTGCACATGTTAAGCCTACATTAATTAGCCATTACTTATCTACTCCCACAGAAAAGTGCACTCGGTAAGCCTACATTAATTAGCCCTTATCTACTCCCACAGAAAAGCGCACTCGGTAAGCCTACATTAATTAGCCCTTATCTACTCCCACAGAAAAGCGCACTCGGTAAGCCTACATTAATTAGCCCTTATCTACTCCCACAGAAAAGCGCACTCGGTAAGCCTACATTAATTAGCCTTTACTTATCTACTCCCACAGAAAAGCGCACTCGGTAAGCCTACATTAATTAGCCCTTATCTACTCCCACAGAAAAGCGCACTCGGTAAGCCTACATTAATTAGCCCTTATCTACTCCCACAGAAAAGCGCACTCGGTAAGCCTACATTAATTAGCCTTTACTTATCTACTCCCACAGAAAAGCGCACTCGGTAAGCCTACATTAATTAGCCCTTATCTACTCCCACAGAAAAGCGCACTCGGTAAGCCTACATTAATTAGCCCTTATCTACTCCCACAGAAAAGCGCACTCGGTAAGCCTACATTAATTAGCCCTTATCTACTCCCACAGAAAAGCACACTCGGTAAGCCTACATTAATTAGCCCTTATCTACTCCCACAGAAAAGCGCACTCGGTAAGCCTACATTAATTAGCCCTTATCTACTCCCACAGAAAAGCGCACTCGGTAAGCCTACATTAATTAGCCCTTATCTACTCCCACAGAAAAGCGCACTCGGTAAGCCTACATTAATTAGCCCTTATCTACTCCCACAGAAAAGCGCACTCGGTAAGCCTACATTAATTAGCCCTTATCAACTCCCACAGAAAAGCGCACTCGGTAAGCCTACATTAACCTTTACTTATCTACTCCCACAGAAAAGCGCACTCGGTAAGCCTACATTAATTAGCCCTTACGTATCTACTCCCACAGAAAAGCGCACACGGTAAGCCTACATTAATTAGCCCTTATCTACTCCCACAGAAAAGCGCACACGGTAAGCCTACATTAATTAGCCCTTACGTATCTACTCCCACAGAAAAGCGCACACGGTAAGCCTACATTAATTAGCCCTTACGTATCTACTCCCACAGAAAAGCGCACACGGTAAGACTACATTAATTAGCCCTTATCTACTCCCACAGAAAAGCGCACTCTGTAAGATATACGCAGCGCATTTTTCGTCTACAAGAAAATGGGCTCTTAAGTTGTTTATTTGTAATTTTTAACTATGATGATTTTAGAGTCCCTTTATTTACAGCCTACATGTCTAGCAGCGTACCGCATTTCCCCGGTTAGCCAATAGGCGGTGGTGTACGTACAGTAGTAGATACAGACGGCTCTTCCTTTCCGTGTACAGCGCTGTGGAACCATATGGGACCCGCGAGGAGGAGGAGGACTGTGTTCTCTCTCTCTTCCTGTATTTTCATTTGCCTCCTAATTGACCCAAATAAAGGCTCGTTCACTGAATTACTGGGGGGTCTCCCTGGCCCGGGTGGTGCACGCGGGCACACACACGCGCCTGCAGCAGTAGCTGAGGGGAGGCGAGAGGCGAGTCCCCGTCAGACAGAGTAATTGTCGGTTCCGTACCAAATGGTTCCCTATTCCTTTTATAGTGCTTACATTTGACCAGGGTCTGTAGGGCTAGGGTCAAAAGTAGTGCACTGTGTAAGGGATAGAGTGCCATTTGCAACGGAAACCTCTCTCTCCTCTCCTGGAGTCATCCCATTTGATATTGTGGCTTGTCCAATCACCCTCCGCTCGTCAACCGTTTGTCTTGACTCGCTTCCCCGCTGTAGGCTACAACCTCTCCGGTCTCTGCCCGGTGCTGTGCTGGCGCCACGGAGCTCCAGGGCCGCCCTGGTAACGATTTCCACGTTTCGGTGATGAGGATGTATCATTTCTAAACAGGGGAGAATGGAGAAACCCGGTTGAGATGGTGCTTTTATTAAGATCCGACCGGGACACACATCAACAACAACGAAAATAACAGTTTTGTTGTGCGGAGTAACAGAACACACGTGCTCGTCGTCACCGGCGCAGGAGGATTGTTTTGTTTGAGTGGCCAGGGATTTGCATATGTTTTTTCATTTAAAAACATCATGCACGACAAGGCGACAGACACTCAGGCTTCGACACCGTCAAAAGTCTCCTCGTTTTACATCGAAAACCTACTCGGCTCGAGGAAGAATGGAGAGTCAACGTATATCAACGGACAGGTCAACTACAACAACAACAGCCAGTATAGTAGCAGGACCGCGGAGGAGAGTATGGAGCGGAATGAGATGGTCTACCCATCTAGCCGAGTCTTAGCGGGACATCCCAGCCAAGTGGCCGGTCAAGTGGCAGCCTGCTCCGGCCTCGGCGCCGAGGGTTCCCCCCGGAGAGACTCGCAGTTAGAACGGAACAGAGGAGCCGCAGCCGTTAACGTCAAACCACTCAGTCTCAAAAGGTCCAACAGTAAGTTGCCTATATCTTTATTTTATTGGATAAATTGTTGTGTTTAATTGTTTTTTTTAACGGCATAATCGAATCTACTGTATGAGATCCATTGTAAATAAAATGTCCACAAGAGCCATCGTTTAAATTTTAAATGCATTTATTTATTTATTTATCCATCATTTTACCAGGTAAGTTGACTGAGAACATGTTCTCATTTGCAGCAACGACCTGGGGAATAGTTACAGGGGAGAGGAGGGGGGGATTAATGAGCCAATTGGAAGCTGAGTGACTGTATGGGCAATACAGTAATCTGTCTGTATTCCGTTAGATAAATATTCCTATAATTATCTTTGACTGCATGATCGAAGCTGGTAGGATAGTCTATATTGTGAAGATAAAAAACAGCTTCTCATTGCGATCGAAGGGTTTGAATGGCCCAGTTATATTTGGCTATAACAACACGAGGTTTTAGGCCTGTAGTCGACATCTAGGGCCAAGAACATCTCACAATAACCTTTGTTTAATCAGTCCCATTGAGGTAAAAACAAAAATATTTTTTTACCAGGGAGACCTGTCAAGGAGGTTTAACCACATGTCGCCATGCATGTCGGCGAATTATATTACGTCTATATCGTGTGTCGTGATAGTCCTATCGCGCATCATGACTAAGCCTATATCTCTAATTACGCACACTGCCTGTCACTATAGGTCGGGAACGCAAATGGCACCCTATTCCCTATACGGTGCACTACTTTAGAAAAGAGCCCAATGTGCCCCTATCAGCTCTATTTAAAAAATATATATATTAAATTCTCACCTTTATTTAACCAGGAAGGCCAGTTGAGAACAAGTTCTCATTTACAACTGCGACCTGACCTGTTACGTTAGACCAAACTCGGTGCCATAGGCCCTGGTCTAAAGTAGTGCACCCTATAGGGAATATGACTCTGGTCTATAGTAGTGCACTATATATGGAATCGGGTGCCATATTGGGATTGTCTGGTCCTGTCTGGTCAGCCAGTCTACTGATAGAGGGAAGTGTCCCCTGGTCCTGTCTGGTCAGCCAGTCTACTGATAGAGGGAAGTGTCCCCTGGTCCTGTCTGGTCAGCCAGTCTACTGATAGAGGGAAGTGTCCCCTGGTCCTGTCTGGTCAGCCAGTCTACTGATAGAGGGAAGTGTCCCCTGGTCCTGTCTGGTCAGCCTGTCTACTGATAGAGGGAAGTGTCCTCTGGTCCTGTCTGGTCAGCCAGTCTACTGATAGAGGGAAGTGTCCTCTGGTCCTGTCTGGTCAGCCAGTCTACTGATAGAGGGAAGTGTCCTCTGGTCCTGTCTGGTCAGCCAGTCTACTGATAGAGGGAAGTGTCCCCTGGTCCTGTCTGGTCAGCCAGTCTACTGATAGAGGGAAGTGTCCTCTGGTCCTGTCTGGTCAGCCAGTCTACTGATAGAGGGAAGTGTCCCCTGGTCCTGTCTGGTCAGCCATCCTACTGGTAGAGGGAAGTGTCCTCTGGTCCTGTCTGGTCAGCCAGTCTACTGATAGAGGGAAGTGTCCCCTGGTCCTGTCTGGTCAGCCAGTCTACTGATAGAGGGAAGTGTCCCCTGGTCCTGTCTGGTCAGCCAGTCTACTGATAGAGGGAAGTGTCCCCTGGTCCTGTCTGGTCAGCCAGTCTACTGATAGAGGGAAGTGTCCCCTGGTCCTGTCTGGTCAGCCAGTCTACTGATAGAGGGAAGTGTCCCGTGGTCCTATCTGGTCAGCCTGTCTACTGATAGAGGGAAGTGTCCCCTGGTCCTGTCTGGTCAGCCAGTCTACTGATAGAGGGAAGTGTCCTCTGGTCCTGTCTGGTCAGCCAGTCTACTGATAGAGGGAAGTGTCCTCTGGTCCTGTCTGGTCAGCCAGTCTACTGATAGAGGGAAGTGTCCCCTGGTCCTGTCTGGTCAGCCAGTCTACTGATAGAGGGAAGTGTCTTCTGGTCCTGTCTGGTCAGCCAGTCTACTGATAGAGGGAAGTGTCCCCTGGTCCTGTCTGGTCAGCCAGTCTACTGATAGAGGGAAGTGTCCCCTGGTCCTGTCTGGTCAGCCAGTCTACTGATAGAGGGAAGTGTCCCCTGGTCCTGTCTGGTCAGCCTGTCTACTGATAGAGGGAAGTGTCCCCAGGTCCTGTCTGATCAGCCAGTCTACTGATAGAGGGAAGTGTCCCCTGGTCCTGTCTGGTCAGCCAGTCTACTGATAGAGGGAAGTGTCCTCTGGTCCTGTCTGGTCAGCCAGTCTACTGATAGAGGGAAGTGTCCCCTGGTCCTGTCTGGTCAGCCAGTCTACTGATAGAGGGAAGTGTCCCCTGGTCCTGTCTGGTCAGCCAGTCTACTGATAGAGGGAAGTGTCCCGTGGTCCTGTCTGGTCAGCCTGTCTACTGATAGAGGGAAGTGTCCTCTGGTCCTGTCTGGTCAGCCAGTCTACTGATAGAGGGAAGTGTCCCCTGGTCCTGTCTGGTCAGCCAGTCTACTGATAGAGGGAAGTGTCCCCTGGTCCTGTCTGGTCAGCCTGTCTACTGATAGAGGGAAGTGTCCCCAGGTCCTGTCTGATCAGCCAGTCTACTGATAGAGGGAAGTGTCCCCTGGTCCTGTCTGGTCAGCCAGTCTACTGATAGAGGGAAGTGTCCTCTGGTCCTGTCTGGTCAGCCAGTCTACTGATAGAGGGAGTGTCCCCTGGTCCTGTCTGGTCAGCCAGTCTACTGATAGAGGGAAGTGTCCTCTGGTCCTGTCTGGTCAGCCAGTCTACTGATAGAGGGAGTGTCCTCTGGAGGGTCAACGAGGCCCCCTGCTTGCTTCACTTGGTAAAACTAACAGAAGCAGTGAGCTCATGTTTGGAGTCCCCCCCCTCTCTCTCTCTCTCTCTCTCTCTTTCTCTCTCTCTTCTCTCTCTCTAGTTCTCTCTCTCTTTCTCTTTCTCTCTCTCTCTCTTTCTCTTTCTCTTTCTCTTTAGGGAATTTCTCTCTTTCTCTCTCTTTTTCTCTCTCTCTCTCTTTCTCTCTCTCTCTGCAGCCATTCCAAACTCATTAAAGGCTCAAGAGTGCAATTAGTTTGTCCGAGTGGATGACCCCAGGGAACAGGGGTCTTGGTCTCTTCAGAACAGCCGTACAGGCACAGGGTTATATCCCATGGAACCCTATTCCTGTACTTAGGGAGTCCTATGGCCCTGGTCTAAAATAATGCATCACTAGTAATGGTCACTAGTAGTTCACTAGATAGGGAATAGGGCCCTGGTCTAAAATAATGCACTATATAGGGAATAGGGCCCTGGTCTAAAATACTGCACTAGATAGGGAATAGGGCCCTGGTCTAAAATAATGCACTAGATAGGGAATAGGGCCCTGGTCTAAAATAATGCACTAGATAGGGAATAGGGCCCTGGTCTAAAATAATGCACTATATAGGGAATAGGGCTCTGGTCACTAGTAGTTCACTATATAGGGAATAGGGCTCTGGTCACTAGTAGTTCACTATATAGGGAATAGGGCTCTGGTCACTAGTAGTTCACTATATAGGGAATAGGGCTCTGGTCACTAGTAGTTCACTATATAGGGAATAGGGCTCTGGTCACTAGTAGTTCACTATATAGGGAATAGGGCTCTGGTCACTAGTAGTTCACTATATAGGGAATAGGGCCCTAGGTCAGAAGTAGTTCACTATATAGGGAATAGGGCCCTAGGTCAGAAGTAGTTCACTATATAGGGAATAGGGCTCTGGTCACTAGTAGTTCACTATATAGGGAATAGGGCCCTAGGTCAGAAGTAGTTCACTATATAGGGAATAGGGCCCTAGGTCAGAAGTAGTTCACTATATAGGGAATAGGGCTCTGGTCACTAGTAGTTCACTATATAGGGAATAGGGCCCTAGGTCAGAAGTAGTTCACTATATAGGGAATAGGGCCCTAGGTCAGAAGTAGTTCACTATTTAGGGAATAGGGCCCTAGGTCAGAAGTAGTTCACTATATAGGGAATAGGGCCCTAGGTCAGAAGTAGTTCACTATTTAGGGAATAGGGCCCTAGGTCAGGAGTAGTTCATTATATAGTGAATAGGGCCCTAGGTCAGAAGTAGTTCATTATATAGTGAATAGGGCCCTAGGTCAGGAGTAGTTCATTATATAGTGAATAGGGCCCTAGGTCAGGAGTAGTTCATTATATAGTGAATAGGGCCCTAGGTCAGAAGTAGTTCATTATATAGTGAATAGGGCCCTAGGTCAGAAGTAGTTCACTATTTAGGGAATAGGGCCCTCGGTCAGAAGTAGTTTACTATATAGTGAATAGGGCCCTAGGTCAGAAGTAGTTCATTATATAGTGAATAGGACCCTAGGTCAGAATTGTTTCACTATTTAGGGAATAGGGCCCTAGGTCAGAAGTAGTTCATTATATAGTGAATAGGGCCCTAGGTCAGAAGTATTTCACTATTTAGGGAATATGGCCCTAGGTCAGAAGTAGTTCATTATATATTGAATAGGGCCCTAGGTCAGAAGTAGTTCATTATATAGTGAATAGGGCCCTAGGTCAGAAGTAGTTCACTATTTAGGAATAGGGCCCTAGGTCAGAAGTAGTTCATTATATATTGAATAGGGCCCTACGTCAGAAGTAGTTCACTATATAGTGAATAGGGCCCTAGGTCAGAAGTATTTCACTATTTAGGGAATAGGGCCCTAGGTCAGAAGTAGTTCATTATATATTGAATAGGGCCCTAGGTCAGAAGTAGTTCATTATATAGTGAATAGGGCCCTAGGTCAGAAGTAGTTCATTATTTAGGGAATAGGGCCCTAGGTCAGAAGTAGTGCACTATTTAGGGAATAATTCTACTATTTAGAATGGGTAGGCACCCTGACCACCTTGGTTATCTCTGCATCAGTTATCTCTACATCATTTTATCTCTCCATCATTTTATCTCTCCATCATTTTATCTCTCCATCAGTTCTCTCCATCAGTTATCTCTCCATCAGTTATCTCTCCATCAGTTCTCTCCATCAGTTATCTCTCCATCAGTTATCTCTCCATCATTTATCTCTCCATCATTTTATCTCTCCATCAGTGTTATCTCTCCATCAGTTCTCTCTCCATCAGTTCTCTCTCCATCAGTTATATCTCCATCAGTTATCTCCATCATATTATCTCTCCATCATATTATCTCTCCATCAGTTATCTCCATCATATTATCTCTCCATGTTCTCTCTATCCGTTATCTCTCCATCATTATCTCTCCATCAGTTATCTCTCCATTCAGTTATCTCCATCAGTTATCTCCATCATATTATCTCTCCATCATATTATCTCTCCATCAGTTCTCAGATCTATCAGTTATCTCTCCATCAGTTATCTCTCCATCAGTTATCTCTCCATCAGTTATCTCCATATTATCTCTCCATCAGTTATCTCTGCAACAGTTCTCTCCATCAGTTATCTCCATCATATTATCTCTCCATCATATTGTCTCTCCATCAGTTATCTCTCCATCATATTATCTCTCCATCAGTTATCTCTCCATCATATTATCTCTCCATCAGTTATCTCTCCATCATTTTATCTCTCCATCAGTTATCTCTCCATCAGTTATCTCTCCATCAGTTATCTCCATATTATCTCTCCATCAGTTATCTCTGCATCAGTTCTCTCCATCAGTTATCTCCATCATATTATCTCTCCATCAGTTATGGCCCCATCAGTTATCTCCATCATATTATCTCTCCATCAGTTCTCTCCATCAGTTATCTCTCCATCAGTTCTCTCCATCAGTTATCTCTCCATCAGTTCTCTCCATCAGTTATCTCTTCATCATATTATCTCTCCATCAGTTCTCTCCATCAGTTATCTCTCCATCAGTTCTCTCCATCAATTATCTCTCCATCAGTTCTCTCCATCAGTTATCTCTTCATCATATTATCTCTCCATCAGTTCTCTCCATCAGTTATCTCTCCTTCAGTTCTCTCCATCAGTTCTTCCATCAGTTATCTCTCCATTTTCTCTACATCAGTTCTCTACATCAGTTATCTCTTCATCATATTATCTCTCCATCAGTTCTCTCCATCAGTTATCTCTCCATCAGTTATCTCTCCATCAGTTCTCTCCATCAGTTATCTCTCCATCAGTTATCTCTCCATCAGTTATCTCTCCATCATTTTATCTCTCCATCAGTTCTCTCCATCAGTTATCTCTCCATCAGTTCTCTCTCCATCAGTTATCTCTCCATCATTTATCTCTCCATCAGTTATCTCTCCATCAGTTATCTCTCCATCAGTTATCTCTCCATCAGTTATCTCTCCATCAGTTATCTCTCCATCAGTTCTCTCCATCAGTTATCTCTCCATCAGTTCTCTCCATCAGTTCTCTCCATCAGTTATCTCTCCATCAGTTCTCTCCATCAGTTATCTCTCCATCATTTTATCTCTCCATCAGTTCTCTCCATCAGTTATCTCTCCATCAGTTCTCTCCATCAGTTATCTCTCCATCAGTTCTCTCCATCAGTTATCTCTCCATCAGTTATCTCTCCATCAGTTCTCTTCATCAGTTCTCTCCATCAGTTCTCTCCATCATGTTATCTCTTCATCAGTTCTCTCTCCATCAGGTATCTCTCTGTCAGTTATCTCTGTATCAATTATCTTTCCATTACTCCTATATTTTACCCCTTTGTTTTTATGGCCAACTTCTGTTCCTCATCAACAGCCTATTGAAATCATTCAGACGTTGATGCCATGTGTCCCTATTCGATTCACATTTAATTCATGTTGTATTTTTTCCCCACAGATCCCAACGAGGACAGTAGATGCTCAGATGACCGTTGCTGCTCCCACTCAGCCAGCGACCGAGACTCCGTCTCTTCCGCCGTGTCAGAAGAACCCACTGAAGGCAGCGACAAAACGGGACGGAAAACGGCAGACAGCAGCCTGACCGACGACAACGACGAGACGCAGAACGCCTTTGACGATCAGTCGGACCCGGAAGCCCCTCTGGACCCGAGCTCTATCCGGAAGAAGAAAACTAGAACCGTTTTCAGTCGGAGTCAGGTGTTTCAGTTGGAGTCGACGTTCGATATGAAACGGTACCTGAGCAGTTCTGAACGGGCAGGTATCGCGGCCTCTCTCCAGCTGACGGAAACGCAGGTGAAAATCTGGTTCCAGAATCGACGGAACAAATGGAAGAGACAGATGGCCGCGGATCAAGAGACCGTAAACGTTTCCCACTCGTCCCAACGGATAGTCCGAGTTCCGATTCTATATCACTAAATAAAAGCTCCACGCCCTCGACGTTGGGTTTCAACGTCAACGTGTCCCAGGTCTCCCCTCCGTTGATGAGTTTCTCGAACCCTGTTAACTATCCCATCTCCTCCTTTGCGCACTCCAGCGTCTACCGCAAATGACCGGGTTCGATTGTAAAGACCGTTACCGAGCTTTCACTGCTTTTTGTTCACGTCATGTGTTGTTTAAGTAAAATTTATTTAATTGGCTACCTTTATTTAATTTAGGCTACCTTTATTTAACCTAGTATATTTTATTTAGTTTTACTTATCAAAATTTTACACGGACGAGGACAGAAGACGTCGTGTGCAGCGAACTGCACAAGTCCTTCAGCGTATTGAATTATTTTGAACCTTTATTTAACCTTTGATTTATTTTTTGAACATTTATTTTTGCCCGGCAAGTCAGTTTAATAACAAATGGTCTTATTTATCAACGACAGGACGGTGAGGACCTAGGAACAGTGGGTAAATATGACATCACGCTACTTGGTTCAGAGCGCAGAACAGTTGAACCGTAGAGTTAGTTGGTTTTTGTAGGACTCCTTGTCCTTTATTTAAGCTCAGGGGTTTATTTTCAATGACGGCCTAGGAACAGTGGGTTTAACTGCCTGTTCCGAAAGATTTGTACCTTACAGGGGTTGAAGCAACCCTGCCAATGGCCCGTCGCTACTATGGCCCCAGGCTACTATAACCAGTTGTAAATGAGAACTTGTTGTCAACTGGCCTACCTGGTTAAATAAAGATTAAATTAAACAATAATTTATTTATTTACAACACAGGTAGACGTTTAATTGAATTAAACAGCTTATAGTCTAATAGGATTATAATAACAACTATTTATATTTAACAACGCTTTGGCTTCGTTGTCTAAATATGTATTTCTTATTAAAAGCCTATACATTCGGGAGAAGTTGAGATAAGAGTTAGGAGTAAAACAACACAAAGCTAAAGATATGGCCTTTAGACTTACAATTAAAATTGTTTTAAAAACACGAATTCAAATTCCTTCTGCTGTGGTTTTATCTGTAAAATGGACAAAAACAAAAATATGGTCACGATCATCATCTCAACAAACAATACAATAGAAGGTTCTAACTTTATTCCGGACAATAAACAGTCGTAATATAATATGTATGGATAACAGTAGCCTACCCTATTTTATGAAAATATCTAAAAACATCCTGGTTCGAAACTTATTATTATATTTAACCTTTATTTAACTAGGCAAGTCAGTTTAAGAACAATAGATAAGAAGTGTTTGTGCTCCGGGGTTTGAACTACCTTTTTTTATAGTCCAACGCTTTAATTAATTTATTCAATTATTGAAGACAGCGAGTCGTGCAGATAACAATAACTGCAATGGCCGCGGAAAACTAAACAAGTAAAAGAGTTTGAAGATATGGCCTTTAGACTTACAATTTATCCCGGTGTTTTTTTAAAAAAATGTTATAACTATGTACTATTTTAAATATCTACTTTTATTATATTTTCGCCACACTTAGATAATGATAGTGTTTGTGCGGGTCCACATTGCTATGTTTTTTTAATATACACATTTATTTGTGCAAAGACTTTTATACTCAAAGCCAGTTTCTAACGTCACTTTTTTTCTCCACAATATAGCTCTAAATAAACGAATCACAAGATATGAGTGATGTGTGTGTGTGTGTCTGCTGTTGTCCTGTGTATCCTCCGGCAACGTGCTTCGGGGTCAATTTTCGAGCTATTTCTACGAACGTCCAGAGTTGAACCTGCAATGAGATTCGATTGATCGATCAACTGCAGCCTACAGTTGATCAATTCATGTGAAATTGTAAGTCATTTGATCGGAATTTACCCCATCTATTGGCTCCTCCCGGACTATAGGCTACAAATATAGACTAGTATATTTTATTTCGCCAGTTTTACTTCCGTCAAAATAGACACGGACGAGGACAGAAGACGTCGTGTGCAGCGAACTGCACAAGTCCCGGCAGCGATAGTTCTCACACATATCAGCGAATAGACCTTCACTTCTTAAACACAAGTTCATTGTGAAAGATACCAAATAAAATGTGTAACCTAAAGTAGTAGGGGAGCGGAGAAGAAATAACAAAATGCCTATTTGAAATCTATACATATATATATATAAAAGAAGCTCGCGACACGTTTCCATGGGGGAAAAAACAACATTAGACTTCATTGAATGATTTTGAACATGGCCTTGCCCGGCCTAACATGCTCTCTGCCCTGCAACTGAACTGGGAACACCCGTCTCTCCATTAGAGGAAATATGGTCTGATCATCATCATTCCTATTTATAAAACACACGGCGGGGTCAACGACAGGACGTTGGTGAGGACAAATGAATTATAGGCACTATTACATAAATATGACATCACGCTACTGCAACACCAGGCCGGAGCTGGCTGGCAGCTGGCAAGTTGTGATTGTGAGCCTCAGTAGACGAGACGACTTTATTAGAAACAGTTGAACCATAGAGTTAGTTGGTTAATAGACCTTTACGGTAGGACTCATAGTTCTATATTTTTACCTTTATTTAACTAGGCAAGTCCGTTAATTAAGAACCAATTCTTATTTTCAATGACGGCCTAGGAACAGTGGGTTTAACTGCCTGTTCAGGGGCAGATGAAAGATTTGTACCTTGTCAGCTCAGGGGTTTGAACTTCAACCCTGCATAGTAGCCTACTATGGCCCGTTAGGCTACTATAACCAGGTGCAGTTGTAAATGAGAACTTGTTGTCAACTGGCCTACCTGGTTAAATAAAGATTAAATACAAATAAACAATAATGTGTTATTTATTTACAACACAAGTAGACGTTTAATTCAGAGGATCCACGGACCAACTAAAGTAGCCTCTCTTATAATCCGAACTAATAGATTATAGCTTATAAATATTTATATTTATAACTATTTATATTTAACAACGCCTTCGTTGTCATAAATATGTATTTCTTATTATTACACGTTCAATAGCCTCTGCCTGTACGTGGGAGCCGCCATTCATTCGGGAGAAGGATACTTGAGATAACGTCCGAGGGCAACACATATTTAGGAGTAAAACAACACAATGCTAACTATATTCATCACAACCACATCCCCATCGAAGACGATAGACGTTTTGCTTTTGGGAGAACGTGTGGCCGTGGGGTTTCCTGGGTAAAATAACGTACACGAATTCAAATTCCTTCTGCTGTGGTTTTATCTGTAAAATGGACAAAAACAATCATATGGTCACGATCATCATCTCAACAAACAATACAATAGAAGGTTCTAACTTTATTCTGGACAATAAACAGTCATCAATATAACGCTCAATATCATATGGATAACAGTAGCCTACCCTAAACACAGTCTAGGTCTATATGAATAAGTGGCGCGGCGGTCTAAGGCACTGCATCTCAGTGCTTACAGGCGTCACTAAAAACACCCTGGTTCGAATCTAGGCTGTATAACAACCGGCCGTGATAGGGAGTCCCGTAAGGCGGCGAACAATTGGCCCGGCGACGTCCGGGTTTGTCCGGTGTAGGCTGCCGTTGTAAATAATAATTTACAGGCCTAGTTAAACAGGCCTCCACTATAGCGTGTAGTCTTTCAGCCATTATATTGATTTATAGGCCTTTACCTTTTGTGCAAAAACACAATGGCGTTAAAATACTTTAAAGTCGCTAAAGTCGTTATTTTGGGGAGGTTTCTTTACTTTACTATTTATATTTTTGACTACTTTTACTTCACTACATTCCTAATGAAAATAATGTACTTTTAACTCAATACATTTTCCCCTGACACCCCAAAGTACTTGTTACATTTTTAATGTTTAGCAGGACAGGAAAATGGTCGAATTCATACACTTATCAAGAGAACATCCCAGGGTAGCCTAGTGGTTAGAGCATTGGACTAGCAAGTTCAAACCCCCTGAGCTGACAAGGTACAATTCTGTCGTTCTGCCCCAATTCTGTCGTTCCCAGGCCTTCATTGAAAATAAGAATTTGTTCTTAACTGACTTGCCTGGTTAAATAACAAACATCCCTGGTCATCCCTACTGCCTCTGATCTGGAGGACTCACTAAACACCAATGCTTTCATTTGTAAAATATGTCTGAGTGTTGGAGTGTGCCCCCCTGGCAATCAGTAATTAAATAAAACATGTAAAAAAAAATGGTGCCGTCATGTTTGCTTAGTAAAAGGAATTTTTAAATTATTTACACTTTTACTTTCAATACATGAGTCTATTTTATCAATTACAATAACTTTTCATATTTAAGTATATTTAAAACCAAATACGTTTAGACTTGTACTCAAGTAGTATTTTACTGGGTGACTTTTTTATTTTTTTTATTTTACTCGAGTCATTTTCTATGAAGGTATATATATATATATTTTTTTACTATGACTCAAGTATGACGTTTGGGGACTTTATCCACCGCGGGCGGAATATAGAAGCCTGGTGGGTTCTATTCTATTCGTTCCCTTCTATCAGTTAACGAGTTTATAAGATGCAAAGAAATAAATATGCGTTAATGAATTGCAATGCAGGCCTAAATTAGATGGAAACGGTTACACATAGAAATTGAGCTAGGTTATTTTAATTTACAGTAAATGTTGTGTTCAATATGTTATTCCAGCTACATTCATGTAAACACTATTTATAATATATTTATATTTGTGTTTCTCTTGTTTGTTTTTTTTACTTTGAAAACTACAGCTCGTCGAAAAGGCCTCATTAAAACGTGAACTTCGTTAAAACGTGTACCAGTCATTAAAAAAAATTAAAAATAAAAAAAAAAACGCTGAAACCCCGTAATCCACCTCCTCCGCTTCTCCCAACGACAAAACCTTCTGGTGGACATCAGGATTGGACCCGGTCAGCACCAGGTGTTAAGTCTAAAACAGGATGTATTAGGTAGCCTACCTTCTAAGGCAGAACTGCAGGGTCTATAGCTAGACATGATATATTCACCAACCCAAAGCCATGTCTGCATAAAAATAAAATAGGCCAATTCCTCAAATACAGAACACCTCAAATTAAATGATTTCTAATGAATCATTTCCATTCTTCGTTTCGTAGCCTGTATACCAGATGCCAGGCTCAAGAAAAGAAGGGGGAAACGATAACATTATACTCCCTCTCTCTCTCTCTTCCCCCCCTTGATGCAATTGGCCCCTCGCAGGCACTCCTCTTGTCCAATGGACGAGAGCGCACCAACGTTCCATCCGGTCCGTGGAAGTTACAGGCGAGGCAGAGAGAGGGAGAGCGCGCCGTGAAAGCCCCAGTCCAATCCCCTCATCATCCTCGCATGGAGCAAATGGTGCGTGGAGCGTCAAGACGTCGTTAGGAAGAGAGAAAGAGAGTTCCAAGTTCCACTTTAGAGCGCAGGGACATTTGGTTCCAAAATTCCTTGCGGGACAAAAGAGGCCATTTCTCTAAAATGATGAGCAAAGTGGACGCGTCATGTAAGCCGACTGCCGCGTCTCTCAAATTCACCATAGACAATATTCTGAACCTGCAGACATATTCGAGCGGTAACAACGGTAGGAAGACAGTTGACAGCTGTCATTCCGGTAGCAGGCTACAGAATAGCACGGGACTGTACTGGTTCGATGACCATCAACGGAGAATGGACCCCGCGACAAGGCTACACGATGCAGGTAGGCAACTGTTGCCTAATATGGTCAAATATGAACGTTAAACACTGCACTGTATCAGACTAAACTGCCTTTTTGTAGCCCGTTTCAACACATCGGGCCGAATGCATTTATATGTGTAGCATAATATTGTAGCCTGATAAACTGTCAGCGTCAAGCTATATATATATATATATATTGCGGAATACAATGTCTGTCCCATTTCTGTTCTCAGAGCCGGATAACGACTGTAGCCCAACCGGAGGACCCAAGGCCGTCGCTATCACCCGGGA
>NC_068436.1:21791482-21808982 GCF_023373465.1 Oncorhynchus keta
CAGGTAGACTAGTGGGGTGGCAGGTAGACTAGTGGGGTGGCAGGTAGACTAGTGGGGTGGCAGGTAGACTAGTGGGGTGGCAGGTAGACTAGTGGGGTGGCAGGTAGACTAGTGGGGTGGCAGGTAGACTAGTGGGGTGGCAGGTAGACTAGTGGGGTGGCAGGTAGACTAGTGGGGTGGCAGGTAGACTAGTGGGGTGGCAGGTAGACAGTGGGGTGGCAGTAGTGGGGTGGCAGGTAGACTAGTGGGGTGGCAGCCTAGACTAGTGGGGTGGCAGGTAGCCTAGTGGGGTGGCAGGTAGGTAGTAGCCTAGTGGGGTGGCAGGTAGACTAGTGGGGTGGCAGGTAGACTAGTGGGGTGGCAGGTAGACTAGTGGGGTGGCAGGTAGACTAGTGGGGTGGCAGGTAGACTAGTGGGGTGGCAGGTAGACTAGTGGGGTGGCAGGTAGACTAGTGGGGTGGCAGGTAGACTAGTGGGGTGGCAGGTAGACTAGTGGGGTGGCAGGTAGACTAGTGGGGTGGCAGGTAGACTAGTGGGGTGGCAGGTAGACTAGTGGGGTGGCAGGTAGACTAGTGGGGTGGCAGGTAGACTAGTGGGGTGGCAGGTAGACTAGTGGGGTGGCAGGTAGACTAGTGGGGTGGCAGGTAGACTAGTGGGGTGGCAGGTAGACTAGTGGGGTGGCAGTGGGGTAGGGTAGACTAGTGGGGTGGCAGGTAGACTAGTGGGGTGGCAGGTAGACTAGTGGGGTGGCAGGTAGACTAGTGGGGTGGCAGGTAGACTAGTGGGGTGGCAGGTAGACTAGTGGGGTGGCAGGTAGCCTAGTGGGGTGGCAGGTAGACTAGTGGGGTGGCAGGTAGACTAGTGGGGTGGCAGGTAGACTAGTGGGGTGGCAGGTAGCCTAGTGGGGTGGCAGGTAGCCTAGTGGGGTGGCAGGTAGCCTAGTGGGGTGGCAGGTAGCCTAGTGGGGTGGCAGGTAGACTAGTGGGGTGGCAGGTAGACTAGTGGGGTGGCAGGTAGACTAGTGGGGTGGCAGGTAGACTAGTGGGGTGGCAGGTAGACTAGTGGGGTGGCAGGTAGCCTAGTGGGGTGGCAGGTAGACTAGTGGGGTGGCAGGTAGACTAGTGGGGTGGCAGGTAGACTAGTGGGGTGGCAGGTAGACTAGTGGGGTGGCAGGTAGACTAGTGGGGTGGCAGGTAGACTAGTGGGGTGGCACGTGGGACACACACACACACACACACACACACACACACACATGTACACACACATACACACACACACACACACACACACACACACACACACACACACACACACACACACACACACACACACACACACACACACACACACAGACACACACACACACACACAC
This sequence comes from Oncorhynchus keta, assembly GCF_023373465.1. Classification (NCBI taxonomy): domain Eukaryota; kingdom Metazoa; phylum Chordata; class Actinopteri; order Salmoniformes; family Salmonidae; genus Oncorhynchus; species Oncorhynchus keta. The sequence continues at coordinate 21,792,855 of NC_068436.1, forward strand.
ACAGAGAGAGACTGACAGTGGGAGTGGCAGACTCTCTTATCCAGAGAGACTGACAGTAGGGAGTCATTTAGCAGACTCTCTTATCCAGAGAGACTTACAGTGTGGTCATTTAGCAGACTCTCCTATCCAGAGAGACTTACAGTAGTGAGTCATTTAGCAGACTCTCTTATCCAGAGAGACTGACAGTAGGGAGTCATTTAACAGACTCTCTTATCCAGAGACTTACAGTAGGAGTCATTTAGCAGACTCTCAGTGGGGTGGCAGAGAGACATTTATAAATCAACTGATAAATCAACTGATAAATCAACACATAAATCAACTGCCAACTGATAAATCAACACATACATCAACACATAAATCAACTGATAAATCAACATAAATCAACTGATAAATCAACTGATAAATCAACTGGATAATCAACTGATAAATCAACACATAAATCAACACATAAATCAACTGATAAATCAACTGATAATCAACTGATAAATCAACACATAAATCAACTGATAAATCAACAGATAAATCAACACATGAATCAACACATGAATCAACTGATAAATCAACACATAAATGGCATAATCAACTGATGGCAGGTATAAATCAACTGATAAATCAACACATAAATCAACACATAAATCAACTGATAAATCAACTGATAAATCAACTGACAAATCACCACATAAATCAACACATAAATCAACTGATAAATCAACACATAAATCAACTGATAAATCAACACATAAATCAACTGATAAATCAACACATAAATCAACTGATAAATCAACACATAAATCAACTGATAAATCAACACATAAATCAACTGATAAATCAACTGATAAATCAACTGATAAATCAACTGACAAATCACCACATAAATCAACACATAAATCAACTGATAAATCAACACATAAATCAACTGATAAATCAACACATAAATCAACTGATAAATCAACTGATAAATCAACTGATAAATCAACACATAAATCAACTGATAAATCAACACATAAATCAACACATAAATCAACTGATAAATCAACACATAAATCAACACATAAATCAACACATAAATCAACTGATAAATCAACTGATAAATCAACTGACAAATCACCACATAAATCAACACATAAATCAACTGATAAATCAACACATAAATCAACTGATAAATCAACACATAAATCAACTGATAAATCAACACATAAATCAACACATAAATCAACACATAAATCAACTGATAAATCAACACATAAATCAACACATAAATCAACTGATAAATCAACACATAAATCAACACATAAATCAACTGATAAATCAACACATAAATCAACACATAAATCAACTGATAAATCAACTGATAAATCAACACATAAATCAACTGATAAATCAACACATAAATCAACTGATAAATCAACTGATAAATCAACTGATAAATCAACACATAAATCAACACATAAATCAACACATAAATCAACTGATAAATCAACACATAAATCAACACATAAATCAACTGATAAATCAACTGATAAATCAACTGATAAATCAACTGATAAATCAACTGATAAATCAACACATAAATCAACTGATAAATCAACACATAAATCAACTGATAAATCAACTGATGAATCAACTGATAAATCAACACATAAATCAACTGATAAATCAACACATAAATCAACACATGAATCAACACATAAATCAACACATAAATCAACTGATAAATCAACACATAAATCAACACATGAATCAACACATAAATCAACACATAAATCAACTGATAAATCAACACATGAATCAACACATAAATCAACTGATAAATCAACTGATAAATCAACACGTAAATCAACTGATAAATCAACTGATAAATCAACTGATAAATCAACACATAAATCAACTGATACATCAACACATAAATCAACTGATAAATCAACTGACAAATCAACACATAAATCAACTGATAAATCAACTGATAAATCAACACATAAATCAACTGATAAATCAACACATAAATCAACTGATAAATCAACTGACAAATCAACACATAAATCAACTGATAAATCAACACATAAATCAACTGATAAATCAACTGATAAATCAACTGATAAATCAACACATAAATCAACTGATAAATCAACTGATAAATCAACTGACAAATCACCACATAAATCACCACATAAATCAACAGATAAATCAACACATAAATCAACTGATAAATCAACACATAAATCAACTGATAAATCAACTGACAAACAACACATAAATCAACACATAAATCAACTGATAAATCAACACATAAATCAACACATAAATCAACTGATAAATCAACACATAAATCAACTGATAAATCAACACATAAATCAACTGATAAATCAACTGACAAATCAACACATAAATCAACTGATAAATCAACACATAAATCAACTGATAAATCAACTGATAAATCAACTGATAAATCAACACATAAATCAACTGATAAATCAACTGATAAATCAACTGACAAATCACCACATAAATCAACACATAAATCAACACATAAATCAACTGATAAATCAACTGATAAATCAACACATAAATCAACACATAAATCAACACATAAATCAACACATAAATCAACTGATAAATCAACACATAAATCAACACATAAATCAACACATAAATCAACACATAAATCAACACATAAATCAACTGATAAATCAACTGATAAATCAACACATAAATCAACTGATAAATCAACACATAAATCAACTGATAAATCAACTGATAAATCAACTGATAAATCAACACATAAATCAACACATGAATCAACACATAAATCAACACATAAATCAACTGATAAATCAACACATAAATCAACACATAAATCAACTGATAAATCAACTGATAAATCAACTGATAAATCAACTGATAAATCAACTGATAAATCAACACATAAATCAACTGATAAATAAACACATAAATCAACTGATAAATCAACTGATGAATCAACTGATAAATCAACACATAAATCAACTGATAAATCAACACATAAATCAACACATGAATCAACACATAAATCAACACATAAATCAACTGATAAATCAACACATAAATCAACACATGAATCAACACATAAATCAACACATAAATCAACTGATAAATCAACACATGAATCAACACATAAATCAACTGATAAATCAACTGATAAATCAACACGTAAATCAACTGATAAATCAACTGATAAATCAACTGATAAATCAACACATAAATCAACTGATACATCAACACATAAATCAACTGATAAATCAACTGACAAATCAACACATAAATCAACTGATAAATCAACTGATAAATCAACACATAAATCAACTGATAAATCAACACATAAATCAACTGATAAATCAACTGACAAATCAACACATAAATCAACTGATAAATCAACACATAAATCAACTGATAAATCAACTGATAAATCAACTGATAAATCAACACATAAATCAACTGATAAATCAACTGACAAATCACCACATAAATCACCACATAAATCAACAGATAAATCAACACATAAATCAACTGATAAATCAACACATAAATCAACTGATAAATCAACTGACAAACAACACATAAATCAACACATAAATCAACTGATAAATCAACACATAAATCAACACATAAATCAACTGATAAATCAACACATAAATCAACTGATAAATCAACACATAAATCAACTGATAAATCAACTGACAAATCAACACATAAATCAACTGATAAATCAACTGACAAATCAACACATAAATCAACTGATAAATCAACACATAAATCAACTGATAAATCAACTGATAAATCAACTGATAAATCAACACATAAATCAACTGATAAATCAACTGATAAATCAACTGACAAATCACCACATAAATCAACACATAAATCAACACATAAATCAACTGATAAATCACCACATAAATCAACACATAAATCAACTGATAAATCAACACATAAATCAACACATAAATCAACTGATAAATCAACACATAAATCAACTGATAAATCAACTGATAAATCAACACATAAATCAACACATAAATCAACTGATAAATCAACTGATAAATCAACACATAAATCAACTGATAAATCAACACATAAATCAACTGATAAATCAAAACATAAATCAACACATAAATCAACTGATAAATCAACTGATAAATCAACACATAAATCAACTGATAAATCAACTGATAAATCAACACATAAATCAACACATAAATCAACACATAAATCAACTGATAAATCAACTGATAAATCAACACATAAATCAACTGATAAATCAACTGACAAACAACACATAAATCAACTGATAAATCAACACAAATCAACTGATAAATCAACACATAAATCAACTGATAAATCAACACATAAATCAACTGATAAATCAACACATAAATCAACACATAAATCAACTGATAAATCAACACATAAATCAACTGATAAATCAACACATAAATCAACACATAAATCAACTGATAAATCAACACATAAATCAACACATAAATCAACACATAAATCAACACATAAATCAACACATAAATCAACACACAAATCAACACATAAATCAACACATAAATCAACACATAAATCAACTGATAAATCAACACATAAATCAACTGATAAATCAACTGATAAATCAACTGATAAATCAACACATAAATCAACACATAAATCAACACATAAATCAACACATAAATCAACTGATAAATCAACACATAAATCAACTGATAAATCAACACATAAATCAACACATAAATCAACACATAAATCAACTGATAAATCAACACATAAATCAACTGATAAATCAACACATAAATCAACACATAAATCAACACATAAATCAACTGATAAATCAACACATAAATCAACGCATAAATCAACTGATAAATCAACACATAAATCAACTGATAAATCAACTGATAAATCAACTGATAAATCAACTGATAAATCAACACATAAATCAACTGATAAATCAACTGATAAATCAACGCATAAATCAACTGATAAATCAACACATAATTCAACTGATAAATCAACACATAAATCAACACATAAATCAACTGATAAATCAACTGATAAATCAACACATAAATCAACTGATAAATCAACTGATAAATCAACACATAAATCAACACATAAATCAACTGATAAATCAACTGATAAATCAACTGATAAATCAACACATAAATCAACTGATAAATCAACTGATAAATCAACACATAAATCAACTGATAAATCAACACATAAATCAACCCAAGGTTCATTTCCACCCCGCTCTTCCCCTCGTTCATTTCCACCCCCCTCTTCATCTCGTTCATTTCCACCCCGCTCTCTCCCCCTCGTTCATTTCCACCCCGCTCTCTCCCCTCGTTCATTTCCACCCCGCTCTCTCCCCCTCGTTCATTTCCAAGGGAGATCTCTCCCCCTCGTTCATTTCCGCCCCGAGATCCCTGCGTTCATTTCCACAAGCTCTCTCCCCCTCGTTCATTTCCACCCCCGCTCTCTCCCATCGTTCATTTCCACCCCGATCTCTCTCCCCTCGTTCATTTCCACCCCGCTCTCTTCCCTCGTTCATTTCCACCCGCTCTCTTCCCCCACGTTCATTTCCAAGGGCTCTCTTCCCCCTGCGTCACAACCACCGCTCTCTTCCCCCTGCATCATTTCCACCCCGCTCTCTTCCCCTCGTTCATTTCACCCAAGGCTCTCTTCCCCTCGTTCATTTCCACCCCACTCTTTTCCCCTTGTCCATTTCACACTCTCTTCCCCCTCGTTCATTTCCACCCCACTCTATTCCCCCTCGTTCATTTCCACCCCACTCTCTTCCCCCTCATTCATTTCCACCCCACTCTCTTCCCCAAGGGTTCATTTCACCCCACTCTCTTCCCCCTCGTTCATTTCCACCCAACTCTCTTCCCCTGCATCCAACACCCCACTCTCTCTCCCCCTCGTCCATTTCACAACTCAAGGGATATTCATTTCCACCCCACTCTCTTCCCCTCGTCCATTTCCACCCCACTCTCAACCCTCGTTCATTTCCTGCACTCTCTTCCCCTCGTCCATTTCCACCAACTCTCTCTCCCCTCGTTCATTACACCTCCTCAAGGGATCCAGTCTTCCTCCTTTCCACCCAACAACAGCCCCATGCTCTGTCATTGAGCATCTTGGGAGTTCCTGCATTGAGGTGTGTATCCTGTGTGTGTGTATGTGTGTGTGTGTGTGTGTGTGTGTGTGTGTGTGTGTGTGTGTGTGTGCAGAGATGGTCGCTTTCCACTGAGCTACCCCATCACACACACCGAGAGAGAGAGAGAGAGAAGGACACAGACGTAGAGAGTTGAGTAGAGAAGGGGAGTGAGTCTGATCAGTGTGATGAGTTTATAATTGTCCTCGGTCACGTTTGTGTTTCTACACGGGGTTGTGACTCACTATAGACTGGCTCTGACAGGTTGGGGGCAGGGGGCCGTGTGTCTTTGTTCTTTTGTGTGTGGTGTATGTGTGTGTGTGTGTGTGTGTGTGTGTGTGTGTGTGTGTGTGTGTGTGTGTGTGTTCTTTTGTGTGTTTAAGACAGGGAGAGAGTGTCTGTGTGTGTGTATGTGTATGTGTGTGTGTGTGTGTGTGTGTGTGTGTGTGTGTGTGTGTGTGTGTGTGTGTGTTCACAGCTCCTTTCTGACTTGAAGTCTGTGTGTCCTCCCGTTGGTTTGACCTCGCAACCCCTCAGTGTCATCAGACAGAGGTCGTCGTCCCCGGCAACAGAACGGAGGTTCCACGTCAATGTTGAGGTGACGTGAGGGGGACTAGCGACTGCAGTGTATCCACAGTTAGTATAATTATCAATAATGTGTATTTATTCAATGTTGAGGTGACGTGAGGGGGACTAGCGCCTGCAGTGTATCCACAGTTAGTATAATTATCAATAATGTGTATTTATTCAATGTTGAGGTGACGTGAGGGGGACTAGCGCCTGCAGTGTATCCACAGTTAGTATAATTATCAATCACACATATTTATTCAACGTTGAGTAGACTTTTGAGGAATAGAGAAGCAGTTCCATTGAGAGAGATGAATCTTTTCAACAACAAGGGAGATCTGCATCACAACAACAAGGGAGATCCTGCATCACAACAACAAGGGAGATCTGCATCACAACAACAAGGGAGATCTGCATCACGACAACAAGGGAGATCTACATCACAACAACAAGGGATATCCTGCATCACAACAACAAGGGAGATCTGCATCACAACAACAAGGGAGATCCTGCATCACAACAACAAGGGAGATCCTGCATCACAACAACAAGGGAGATCTGCATCACAACAACAAGGGATGCCCTGCATCACAACAACAAGGGAGATCCTGCATCACAACAACAAGGGAGATCCTGCATCACAACAACAAGGGAGATCCTGCATCACAACAAAAAGGGAGATCTACATCACAACAACAAGGGATGCCCTGCATCACAACAACAAGGGAGCTCTGCATCACAACAACAAGGGAGATCTGCATCACATCAACAAGGGAGATCCTGCATCACAACAACAAGGGAGATCTGCATCACAACAACAAGGGAGATCTGCATCACAACAACAAGGGAGATCCTGCATCACAACAACAAGGGAGATCTGCATCACAACAACAAGGATGCCCTGCATCACAACAACAAGGGATGCCCTGCATCACAACAACAAGGGAGATCTACATCACAACAACAAGGGAGATCTACATCACAACAACAAGGGAGATCCTGCATCACAACAACAAGGGAGATCCTGCATCACAACAACAAGGGAGATCCTGCATCACAACAACAAGGGAGATCCTGCATCACAACAACAAGGGAGATCCTGCATCACAACAACAAGGGAGATCCTGCATCACAACAACAAGGGAGATCCTGCATCACAACAACAAGGGAGATCTGCATCACAACAACAAGGGAGATCTACATCACAACAACAGTCTACAATACAACCAGAGGAGGCTCCTCAGAGGAGGAAGGGGAGGACCATCCTACTCAGTAAATTTCAGAAATGTTTTAATAATTCAACATTAAAAGATAAAAGATAAAACTATACCAAATATATTCACGTCACCAAATAACTGATTATAACACAGTGTTTTGCAATGAAGATCAACAGTAGCCTAAACAGCACTCTGTAGGGTAGCACCATGGTGTAGCTGGAGGACAGCAAGCTTCCGTCCTCCTCTGGGTACATTGACTTCAATACAAAACCTAGGAGGCTCATGGTTCTCACCCACTTCCATAGACTTACACAGTATTTACGACAACTTACAGAGGAGGGAGATCTGTATCACAAAACCTAGGAGGCTCATGGTTCTCACCCATAGACTTACACAGAGAGACAGAGAGAGATATTTTTCTCAGTATTTTTTTTTATTTCTTAGTTTAATGTGTGTACTCCCTGGTGTCCTGGGGGACAGAGGACCAGGTCTGTATCCTCTAAAGACAGTTTTATGTTCTATTGATTAACTGATGGGTTGAGGGTCTCTAATGCCACAGACAGACAGAGAGACAATAGAGAGAGAGAGAGACAGACAGACAGACAGACAGACAGACAGACAGACAGACAGACAGAGACAGAGAGAGACAGACAGACAGACAGAGACAATAGAGAGAGAGAGAGAGAGAGAGAGAGAGAGAGAAGAGAGAGAGAGAGAGAAGAGAGAGAGAGAAAGAGAGAGAGAAGAGACAGAGAGAAAGAGAGAGAGACAGACACAGAGAGAGAGAGAGGGAGAAGAGAGAGAGAGAATGAGTCTTTCTCAGAAGAATGAGGTGAGAGTCTTAACGGCTTTGTAGGACCATTTTTCAGTGCCATTCCCAGAGTGTGTGTATTTGTGTGTGTTTGCGTGAGTATGATGACACAGCTCTTGTGTCTGATTAATTCATTGGGTGTCAGATCTATGACCTCACCCTTCCATTTACTGCAATATGATTCTCAGAGAAACACTGCAGCCGGTCACTCAGGATAAAAATAAAACACACACACACACACACACACACACACACACACACACACACACACACACACACACACACACACACACACACACACACACACACACACACACACACACACACACACACACACACACACACACACGATAATGTGCCATTAATGTTCTCCATGTTATTGATCACTGGCTAAATGAGTGGAGGAGAGGAAGGAAAGGTAGAGGATAGGAAGAAAGGAAGGAAGGAGGGAGGGGGAGGAAGGAAGGAAGGAAGGAAGGAAGGAAGGAAGGAAGGAAGGAAGGAAGGAAGGAGGGGAGGTAGGAAGGAGAGGAGAAGATAGGAAGGAAGGAAAGAAGGAAGGGAGGGAGGGAGGGAGGGAAGACAGAAGGAGGAAGGAAAGGTAGAAGATAGGAAGGAAGGAAGGAAGGAAGGAAAGAAGGAAGGAAGGAGGGAGGGGAGGAAAGGAGGGAGGAGGGGAGGAGAGGAGGGAGGAGGGGAGGAGAGGAGGGAGGGAGGAGGGAGGAGGGGAGGAGAGGAAGGAGGGAGGGAGGAGAGGAAGGGAGGGAGGAGAGGAAGGAAGGGAGGGGAGGAAGGAGGGAGGAGAGGAAGGAGGGAGGGGAGGAAGGGAGGGAGGGAGGAAGGAGGGAGGGGAGGAAGGAGGGGTGGAGAGGAAGGAGGTGTGGGGTGTGTGGAGGAGAGGAAGGAGGGAGGGAGGAGAGGTGTGTGTGGAGGCAGGGGAGTCCTCCTGAGTGAATATCCACTTCAGTTTCACAGTGAGTGATACACGTCCATTAACGAGTGACGTTATGAGTGACTGCCTGCCTCCTGCCTGCCTGCCTGCCATCCCTCCACCATGCCCTCCTGCCTGCCATCCCTCCATGCCTGCCTGCCTCCCTGCATCCCTCCATCCCTCCATCATGTGTCCATCCCTCCATGTCCATGTGTCCCTGTGTGTGTGTGTGTGTGTGTGTGTGTGTGTGTGTGTCCATCCCTCCATCATCCCTCCATCCCTCCATCATCCACGTAATATCCACATCAGTTTCATCACCAGCCAGTCGATCCACGTCCATTCCATCATCCCTACGTTATCAAAGTACTCTCCTCCTTCTCTTCCTCCCCTCCATCCCTCCATCCCTCCATCCCTCCATCCATCCCTCCACCATCCCTCCATCCCTCCATCATCCCTCCATCCCTCCTCCATCCCTCCATCATCCCTCCATCCCCTCCATCCCTCCATCATCCCTCCATCATCCCTCCATCCCTCCATCCCTCCATCATCCCTCCATCATCCCTCCACCATCCCTCCATCATCCCTCCATCCCTCCATCCCTCCATCATCCCTCCATCCCTCCATCATCCCTCCACCATCCCTCCATCCCTCCATCATCCCTCCATCCCTCCACCATCCCTCCATCACCCCTCCATCCCTCCATCCCTCCATCATCCCTCCACCATCCCCTCCATCCCTCCATCATCCCTCCATCCCTCCATCATCCCTCCATCATCCCTCCATCCCTCCATCATCCCTCCATCCCTCCATCATCCCTCCATCCCTCCACCATCCCTCCATCATCCCTCCATCCCACCACCATCCCTCCATCCCTCTTCTCTCCTCTGGGTTAAATACAGTAGGGTTGAGGGCTCTAGTTCTGTATGTCCTGACACAAAACCCCAGAACATCTCTGTAGCCCTGTAGTTCTGTCTGTCAGAACATCTCCACAGTCCTGTAGTTCTGTCTGTCAGAACATCTCTACAGCCCTGTAGTTCTGTCTGTCAGAACATCTCTTCAGCCCTGTAGTTCTGTCTGTCAGAACATCTCTTCAGCCCTGTAGTTCTGTCTGTCAGAACATCTCTTCAGCCCTGTAGTTCTGTCTGTCAGAACATCTCTTCAGCCCTGTAGTTCTGTCTGTCAGAACATCTCTTCAGCCCTGTAGTTCTGTCTGTCCTGACACACTCTAAACCCCCAGAACATTTTCAGCCATCTGAAAACACATCTGTCTGTCACGAACTGATCCTCAACACAGCCCTGTAGTGTCTGCTCTGTCCCCTCCTGTATTTTTTTTTTTTCAACTTTTTTGTTGTATTTTCTTAAAACTTCATGGTTGGTTAAGAGCTCTGAAGTTCATTTCACTATAAGGTCCACACTTCTTGTATTCTGTCTGTGACAAATAACATCTGATGTGATTTGATTTGATATGTTCGATCGGGTTCAAGTCCGGGCTCTGTAAACTCAATGACATTCAGACACTTTTACAGCCCTTGTATTGTCTTCTGTGCTTAGGATCGTTGACATCTCTGGAACAACTTCCTCCCCAGTCTGAGGTCCTGAGCGCTCTGTCAGAACATCTCTTCAGCCCCAGTAGCGTTTCCTCCAGATGTGACGCTTGGCACTTCAGACAAGAACAATCTTGGTTTCATTAGATCAGATAATCTTGTTTCTCAAGGTTTGAGAGTCCTTTAGGTGCCTTTTGGCAAATTCCAAATGAGCATCTGCCAGCTCTAGGAAGAGTTTTGTCTGTTCAGAACATCTTCCATTTCAGAATGATGGAGGCCACTGTGTTCCTGGGGAACTTCAATGCTGCAGACATTTTTTGGTACCCTTCCCAGATCTGTGCCTGACACAATCCTGTCTCAGAGCTCTGCTGACAATTCCTTCAAACTCATTGCTTGTTTTTAGGTATCGTGATGTTATTATACCAGGTATCTGTGATGTCATTATAGCGTATTGTGATGTCAAAAGATCTTTAGCGTATTGTGATGTCATTATAGGGTCTTGTGATGTCATTATGGTTATTGTGATGTCGTTCCGGGGAATAATTTTTCAAAATGAATCTGCATTGTTGAGCTTCACTGAGCATTTCATTGTAAGGTATTCCGCATGTGACAAATCTCTAACAAACGTTTCGAAAGACCCCATAGTCCCTGATGTTGTATAATGAACATGCAAACTGAGATCCCTGACTAAAGTGCTCCAGGTCCCCTGAGCAGTTCATCAATGAGCTTGATGCCTTGATAAGCTCCTTTCCAGGACGGCTCACCTCTCACAGTTCTGGGCACTTTAACCTCCCCACGTCTACCTTTGACTCATTCCTCTCTGCCTCCTTCTTTCCACTCCTCTCCTCTTTTGACCTCACCCTCACCTTCCCCCTACTCACAAGTCAGGCAATACGCTCGACCTCATCTTTACTAGATGCTGTTCTTCCACTAACCTCATTGCAACTCCCCTCCAAGTCTCCGACCACTACCTTGTATCCTTTTCCTCTCGCTCTCATCCAACACTTCCCCACTGCCCCTACCGGATGGTAACACTTATGCTGTCCCATTAACTTCAGCTCTCTCTCTCCACCATCGTGCCCTCTTCCATCCTATCATCTCTTCCCTCTGCTCAAACCTTCTCTGCAACCTATCTCCTGATTCTGCCTCCTCAACCCCAGGTGGTCCTCCCATCTTCCACGCTGATCCTCATGTCCCCTATCTTCCAGGGGCTCGTGCTCCTCCCCTCCTGTACTTTTTTCCAACTTTTTGTTGTATTTTCTTAAAACTCCAGGCAGGTTAAGCGGAAATGGAGGAAAGCATTTCCTCCCTGCAAAAAAAAAAAAAATATGATTTAGACCTGGCATCCTTTCACTCCCTCCTCTCTACATTTTCCTCCTCTGTATTCAGCTAAAGCCACTTTCTACCACTCTAAATTCCAAGCATCTGCCTCTAACCCTAAAAAGCTCTTTGCCACCTTCTCCTCCCTCCTGAATCCTCCTCCCCCTCCCCCTCCTCCTCTAAGAAGATGATTCTCAACCATTTTGAAAAGAAGGCCTGGGAACAGTGGTTTAACTGCCTGTTCAGGGTCAAACGACAGCTGGTTCTACACACTGTCAGCCCTGTGGTTTGAACTCTTTCCCCGGTTACTCTCCAGATGAAATCTAACCACTAGGCTACGCTGCAGCCCCACATACCTGCCCGTGACCCTACCCCTCTTCTCTTCTCCAGACCATTTCGGAGACTCCCTGAGGTCCACACCTGCTCATCAACTCATTTGACCGATTTGCTATGTTCCCTTCCGTCTTCAAGTCCGGGAGAGTTGCACCCCTTCTGAAAAAACCTTGGAATGTGAACTTCCTCCCCCTGAGGTCTGAGTCTGAGGTCCTCGATCCCTCCGATGTCAACAACTACAGACCAGTATCCCTTCTTTCTTTTCTCTCCAAAACTCTTGAACGTGCCGTCCTGGCCAGCTCTTTCATCTCTCTCAGAATGACCTTCTTGATCCAAATCAGTCAGGTTTCAAGACTAGTCATTCAACTGAGACTGCTCTTCTCTGTATCACGGAGGCGCTTGGCATTCAGGCCAAAGAATTCAATCTCTGGTCTCATCCTTCAGATAATCTTGCCTTCGATACTTTGAACCATCAGGTGCCTCCTCTCCAGAACTCTCAAATGAGCTGGGCAGCTCTAGGAAGAGTTTTGGATTGTTCCAAACCTTCCATTTCGAATCCTGGACCAGGTGGCGTGGGAGAATCTTCTCCTCAGACATTTTTTTGGTACGCTTCACCACTGGTGCCCCCAGGGCTCTGTTCTAGGCCCTCTCCTATTCTCTGCTATACACTTAAAAGTCACTTGGCTCTGTCATAACCTCACATGGTCTCTCCTATCATTGCTATGCAGACGACACACAATTAATCTTCTCCTTTCCCCCTTTTGATGACCAGGTGGCTAAATTCGAGACTCTGCGAAGGGTCTGGAAGACATATGTAAATGACGGATCACCACCTTTACTGAATTTCAAAAATGCCTTAAAACCTATTTTCCTTGGGGAAGGACTGCCTGTTCCATGATATTGTGCCATGTCATTATAGACAACTCCATTGTGTGTCCTTAGAGCGCTAAGTGATGTCCTTATAGGGTCTGTGTTGTCATTAACATCAAGGCAGTGATGCCCGTTCCTGTAGGTTCATGCTTTACAACAAAATGAACCCTGCCTCATTGTTGAGCTTGTCCTAATCCAGCATTTGTCATCTAAGGTATTCGGGCTGCATGTGACAAATTGGCTGGGCTCCCTGCCTGTGCCATTAAACCCCTACAACTCATCCAGAACACTGCAGCCCGTCTGGTGTTCATACCTTCCCAAGTTCTCTCTGTCACCCCGATCCCCGCTCTCTCCACTGGCTTCCAGTTGAACACTGAGATCCTGTATAAGACCATGGTGCTTATATACGGAACACTGAGACGGCCCTCAGTATCCAGGACTGGTCAGGCCCTATACCCAAACAAGGGCACTGAGATCCCTGTATAGTACTGGTGTTATATAATGAACACTGAGATCCCTGTATAGGACTGGTGTTATTAGCCCAGTCAAAACTGATCCTGCTCTGGCTGGTGTTATATAATGGAACACACTGAGATCCCTGTATAGGACTGGAGTCAATCAATGAACACCTGAAACCCCACCTGTTTAGGACTGGTGTTATATAGGATGAACACTAATCCTTATACCCCCCTTAAAAGATTTAGATGCACTATTGTAAAGTGGCTGTTCCACTGGATGTCATAAGCTGAATGCAACATTTGAGATCCCTGTATAAGACTGGTGTTATATAAATGAAATGTAATGTAAATGTAGTGCTGATGTTGTATAATGAACATACACTGAGATCCCTGTATAGGACTGGTGTTATATAATGAACACTGAGATCCCTGTATAGGACTGGTGTTATATAATGAACACTGAGATCCCTGTATAGTACTGATGTTGTATAATGAACATGCACTGAGAACCCTGTATAGGACTGGTGTTGTATAATGAACATGCACTGAGATCCCTGTATAGGATTGGTGTTATATAATGAACACTGAGATCCCTGTATAGGACTGGTGTTATATAATGAACATGCACTGAGATCCCTGTATAGGACTGATGTTGTATAATGAACACTGAGATCCCTGTATAGGACTGGTGTTATATAATGAACACTGAGATCCCTGTATAGGACTGGTGTTATATAATGAACACTGAGATCCCTGTATAGGACTGGTGTTATATAATGAACACTGAGATCCCTGTATAGGACTGGTGTTATATAATGAACACTGAGATCCCTGTATAGTACTGGTGTTATATAATGAACACACTGAGATCCCTGTATAGGACTGGTGTTATATAATGAACACTGAGATCCCTGTATAGTACTGATGTTATATAATGAACACTGAGATCCCTGTATAGGACTGGTGTTATATAATGAACACTGAGATCCCTGTATAGGACTGGTGTTATATAATGAACACTGAGATCCCTGTATAGGACTGGTGTTATATAATGAACACTGAGATCCCTGTATAGTACTGGTGTTATATAATGAACACTGAGATCCCTGTATAGGACTGGTGTTATATAATGAACACTGAGATCCCTGTATAGGACTGGTGTTATATAATGAACACTGAGATCCCTGTATAGGACTGGTGTTATATAATGAACACTGAGATCCCTGTATAGGACTGGTGTTATATAATGAACATGCACTGAGATCCCTGTATAGGACTGGTGTTATATAATGAACACTGAGATCCCTGTATAGGACTGGTGTTATATAATGAACACTGAGATCCCTGTATAGGACTGGTGTTATATAAAGAACACTGAGATCCCTGTATAGGACTGATGTTATATAATGAACACTGAGATCCCTGTATAGGACTGGTGTTATATAAAGAACACTGAGATCCCTGTATAGGACTGGTGTTATATAATGAACACTGAGATCCCTGTATAGGACTGGTGTTATATAAAGAACATACACTGAGTTGACAAAACATTAGGAACACCTGCTCTTTCCATAACACAGACTGACCAGATGAATCCGGCTGAAAAGCTATGATCCCTTATTGATGTCACCTGTTAAATCCACTTCAGTCAGTGTAGATGAAGGGGAGGAGACGGGATAAAGAAGGACTTTTAAGCCTTGAGATAAATGAGACATGGATTGTGTATGTCTGCTATTCAGAGGGTGAACGGACAAGACAAATGATTTAAGTGCCTTTGAACAGGGTAGGAGGTGCCAGGTGCATCTAGAACTGCAACGCGCTGGCTCAACAGTTTCCTCTGTGTATCAGGAACGGTCCACCACCCAAAGGACATCCAGTCAACTT
>NC_068436.1:21813982-21821482 GCF_023373465.1 Oncorhynchus keta
AGCTGGGTTAGGAGAGTGTCAGACTGATAGCTAGGAGAGTGTCAGACTTAGCTGGGTTAGGAGAGTGTCAGACTGATAGCTGGGTTAGGAGAGTGTCAGACTGATAGCTGGGTTAGGAGAGTGTCAGACTGATAGCTGGGTTAGGAGAGTGTCAGACTGATAGCTGGGTTAGTGTCAGACTGATAGCTGGGTTAGGAGAGTGTCAGACTGATAGCTGGGAGAGTGTCAGATAGTGTCAGACTGATAGCTGGGTTAGGAGAGTGTCAGACTGATAGCTGGGTTAGAGTGTCAGACTGATAGTGTCAGACTATTAGCTGGGTTAGGAGAGTGTCAGACTGATAGCTGGGTTAGGAGAGTGTTAGACTGATAGCTGGGTTAGGAGAGTGTCAGACTGATAGCTGGGTTAGTGTAGGAGAGTGTCAGACTGATAGCTGGGTTAGGAGAGTGTCAGACTGATATGGGTAGAGAGTGTCAGAGGATATTAGCTATATAGAATAACTGAGGATATAGCTGGGTTAGAATAGCTATATATATAGATATGGAGTCAGATATATATATATATAGCTGGGTAGAACTGGAGGATATATATATATATACTATATATGAAAATAAGAAGTGTTATTAGACTGACTTGCCTAGCTAAAGGTTAAAAAAAGTAGAACTGGAGGATATTATATAGTAGAACTGAGGATATTATATATATAGTAGAACTGGAGGATATTATATATATAGTAGAACTGGAGGATATTATATAGTAGAACTGGAGGATATTATATAGTAGAACTGGAGGATATATATAGTAGAACTGGAGGATATTATATATAGTAGAACTGGAGGATATTATATAGTAGAACTGGAGGATATATATATATAGTAGAACTGGAGGATATTATATATATAGTAGAACTGGAGGATATTATATATATAGTAGAACTGGAGGATATTATATAGTAGAACTGGAGGATATTATATAGTAGAACTGGAGGATATTATATATATAGTAGAACTGGAGGATATTATATTATATAGTAGAACTGGAGGATATTATATAGTAGAACTGGAGGATATTATATATATAGTAGAACTGGAGGTATAGTAGAACTGGAGGATATTATATAGTAGAACTGGAGGATATTATATAGTAGAACTGGAGGATATTATATAGTAGAACTGGAGGATATTATATATATAGTAGAACTGGAGGATATTATATATAGTAGAACTGGAGGATATTATATATATAGTAGAACTGGAGGATATTATATAGTAGAACTGGAGGATATTATATATATAGTAGAACTGGAGGATATTATATATATAGTAGAACTGGAGGATATTATATAGTAGAACTGGAGGATATTATATAGTAGAACTGGAGGATATTATATATATAGTAGAACTGGAGGATATTATATATATAGTAGAACTGGAGGATATTATATATATAGTAGAACTGGAGGATATATTATATAGTAGAACTGGAGGATATTATATAGTAGAACTGGAGGATATTATATAGTAGAACTGGAGGATATTATATAGTAGAACTGGAGGATATTATATATAGTAGAACTGGAGGATATTATATATAGTAGAACTGGAGGATATTATATATAGAACTATATTATATAGTAGAACTGGAGGATATTATTATATAGTAGAACTGGAGGATATTATATATATAGTAGAACTGGAGGATATTATATAGTAGAACTGGAGGATATTTATATATAGAACTGGAGGATATTATATAGTAGAACTGGAGGATATTATTATATAGTAGAACTGGAGGATATTATATTATATAGTAGAACTGGAGGATATTATATAGTAGAACTGGAGGATATATATATGGAGGATATTATATAGTAGAACTGGAGGATATTATATATATTAGAACTGGAGGATATATATATATAGTAGAACTGGAGGATATAGTAGAACTATATATATAGTAGAACTGGAGGATATTATATAGTAGAACTGGAGGATATTATATATATAGTAGAACTGGAGGATATTATATTATATAGTAGAACTGGAGGATATTATATAGTAGAACTGGAGGATATTATTATATAGTAGAACTGGAGGATATTATATAGTAGAACTGGAGGATATTATATATATAGTAGAACTGGAGGATATATATATAGTAGAACTGGAGGATATTATATAGTAGAACTGGAGGATATTATATAGTAGAACTGGAGGATATTATATAGTAGAACTGGAGGATATTATATAGTAGAACTGGAGGATATTATATATATAGTAGAACTGGAGGATATTATATATATAGTAGAACTGGAGGATATTATATATATAGTAGAACTGGAGGATATATATATATAGTAGAACTGGAGGATATTATATAGTAGAACTGGAGGATATTATATATATAGTAGAACTGGAGGATATTATATATATAGTAGAACTGGAGGATATTATATATAGTAGAACTGGAGGATATTATATATATAGTAGAACTGGAGGATATTATATATATAGTAGAACTGGAGGATATTATATATATAGTAGAACTGGAGGATATTATATATATAGTAGAACTGGAGGATATTATATAGTAGAACTGGAGGATATTATATATATAGTAGAACTGGAGGATATATTATATAGTAGAACTGGAGGATATATATATAGTAGAACTGGAGGATATTATATAGTAGAACTGGAGGATATTATATATATAGTAGAACTGGAGAACTATTATATTATATAGTAGAACTGGAGGATATTATATAGTAGAACTGGAGGATATTATATATAGTAGAACTGGAGGATATTATATAGTAGAACTGGAGGATATTATATATATAGTAGAACTGGAGGATATATTATAGTATATAGTAGAACTGGAGGATATTATATTATATAGTAGAACTGGAGGATATATATATAGTAGAACTGGAGGATATATATATAGTAGAACTGGAGGATATTATATATATAGTAGAACTGGAGGATATTATATATAGTAGAACTGGAGGATATTATATATATAGTAGAACTGGAGGATATTATATAGTAGAACTGGAGGATATTATATAGTAGAACTGGAGGATATTATATAGTAGAACTGGAGGATATTATATATATAGTAGAACTGGAGGATATTATATAGTAGAACTGGAGGATATTATATAGTAGAACTGGAGGATATTATATATATAGTAGAACTGGAGGATATTATATAGTAGAACTGGAGGATATTATATATAGTAGAACTGGAGGATATTATATATAGTAGAACTGGAGGATATTATATATAGTAGAACTGGAGGATATTATATATAGTAGAACTGGAGGATATTATATAGTAGAACTGGAGGATATATATATATAGTAGAACTGGAGGATATTATATATATAGTAGAACTGGAGGATATTATTATATAGTAGAACTGGAGGATATTATATAGTAGAACTGGAGGATATTATATATATAGTAGAACTGGAGGATAGAACTGGAGGATATTATATATATAGTAGAACTGGAGGATATTATATATATAGTAGAACTGGAGATATATTATATAGTAGAACTGGAGGATATTATTATATAGTAGAACTGGAGGATATTATATAGTAGAACTGGAGGATATATTATATAGTAGAACTGGAGGATATTATATATATAGTAGAACTGGAGGATATTATATATATAGTAGAACTGGAGGATATTATATATATAGTAGAACTGGAGGATATTATATATATAGTAGAACTGGAGGATATTATATATATAGTAGAACTGGAGGATATTATATAGTAGAACTGGAGGATATTATATATATAGTAGAACTGGAGGATATTATATAGTAGAACTGGAGGATATTATATAGTAGAACTGGAGGATATTATATATAGTAGAACTGGAGGATATTATATATATAGTAGAACTGGAGGATATTATATTATATAGTAGAACTGGAGGATATTAAATAGTAGAACTGGAGGATATATATATAGTAGAACTGGAGGATATTATATAGTAGAACTGGAGGATATTATATAGTAGAACTGGAGGATATTATATATATAGTAGAACTGGAGGATATTATATAGTAGAACTGGAGGATATTATATAGTAGAACTGGAGGATATTATATATATAGTAGAACTGGAGGATATTATATAGTAGAACTGGAGGATATTATATAGTAGAACTGGAGGATATTATATAGTAGAACTGGAGGATATTATATAGTAGAACTGGAGGATATTATATATATAGTAGAACTGGAGGATATTATATATATAGTAGAACTGGAGGATATTATATAGTAGAACTGGAGGATATTATATATATAGTAGAACTGGAGGATATTATATATATAGTAGAACTGGAGGATATTATATAGTAGAACTGGAGGATATTATATAGTAGAACTGGAGGATATTATATAGTAGAACTGGAGGATATTATATATATAGTAGAACTGGAGGATATTATATATATATAGAACTATATTATATAGTAGAACTGGAGGATATTATATAGTAGAACTGGAGGATATTATATATATAGTAGAACTGGAGGATATTATATATATAGTAGAACTGGAGGATATTATATAGTAGAACTGGAGGATATTATATAGTAGAACTGGAGGATATTATATATATAGTAGAACTGGAGGATATATATATAGTAGAACTGGAGGATATTATATATATAGTAGAACTGGAGGATATTATATATATAGTAGAACTGGAGGATATTATATAGTAGAACTGGAGGATATTATATAGTAGAACTGGAGGATATTATATATATAGTAGAACTGGAGGATATTATATATATAGTAGAACTGGAGGATATTATATAGTAGAACTGGAGGATATTATTATATAGTAGAACTGGAGGATATATATAGTAGAACTGGAGGATATTATATATATAGTAGAACTGGAGGATATTATATAGTAGAACTGGAGGATATTATATAGTAGAACTGGAGGATATATAGTAGAACTGGAGGATATTATATATATAGTAGAACTGGAGGATATTATATATATAGTAGAACTGGAGGATATTATTATATAGTAGAACTGGAGGATATTATATATATAGTAGAACTGGAGGATATTATATAGTAGAACTGGAGGATATATATATAGTAGAACTGGAGGATATTATATAGTAGAACTGGAGGATATTATATAGTAGAACTGGAGGATATTATATATATAGTAGAACTGGAGGATATATATATAGTAGAACTGGAGGATATATATATATAGTAGAACTGGAGGATATATTATATAGTAGAACTGGAGGATATTATTATATAGTAGAACTGGAGGATATTATATATATAGTAGAACTGGAGGATATATATATAGTAGAACTGGAGGATATTATATATATAGTAGAACTGGAGGATATTATTATATAGTAGAACTGGAGGATATTATATAGTAGAACTGGAGGATATTATATAGTAGAACTGGAGGATATTATATAGTAGAACTGGAGGATATTATATATATATTATATATATAGTAGAACTGGAGGATATTATATATAGTAGAACTGGAGGATATATTATATAGTAGAACTGGAGGATATTATATAGTAGAACTGGAGGATATTATATATATAGTAGAACTGGAGGATATTATATAGTAGAACTGGAGGATATATATATAGTAGAACTGGAGGATATTATATAGTAGAACTGGAGGATATTATATATATAGTAGAACTGGAGGATATTATATAGTAGAACTGGAGGATATTATATATTATATTATATAGTAGAACTGGAGGATATTATATAGTAGAACTGGAGGATATTATATATAGTAGAACTGGAGGATATTATATAGTAGAACTGGAGGATATTATATAGTAGAACTGGAGGATATTATATATAGTAGAACTGGAGGATATTATATATATAGTAGAACTGGAGGATATTATATATATATAGTAGAACTGGAGGATATTATATATATTATATATATAGTAGAACTGGAGGATATTATATAGTAGAACTGGATGTTATTATATAGTAGAACTGGAGGATATTATATAGTAGAACTGGAGGATATTATATAGTAGAACTGGATGTTATTATATAGTAGAACTGGAGGATATTATATATAGTAGAACTGGAGGATATTATATATATAGTAGAACTGGAGGATATTAAATAGTAGAACTGGAGGATATTAAATAGTAGAACTGGAGGATATTATATATATAGTAGAACTGGAGGATATTATATAGTAGAACTGGAGGATATTATATATATAGTAGAACTGGAGGATATTATATATATAGTAGAACTGGAGGATATTATATAGTAGAACTGGAGGATATTATATAGTAGAACTGGAGGATATTATATAGTAGAACTGGAGGATATTATATATATAGTAGAACTGGAGGATATTATATATATAGTAGAACTGGAGGATATTATATAGTAGAACTGGAGGATATTATATAGTAGAACTGGAGGATATTATATATATAGTAGAACTGGAGGATATTATATATATAGTAGAACTGGAGGATATTATATATATAGTAGAACTGGAGGATATTATATAGTAGAACTGGAGGATATTATATATATAGTAGAACTGGAGGATATTATATAGTAGAACTGGAGGATATTATATATATAGTAGAACTGGAGGATATTATATATATATAGTAGAACTGGAGGATATTATATATATAGTAGAACTGGAGGATATTATATAGTAGAACTGGAGGATATTATATATATAGTAGAACTGTGTGTGTGTGTGTTTATGTGTGTGTATGTGTTTGTGTGTGTGTGTGTGTGTATATGTGTGTTTATGTGTGTGTGTGTATGTGTGTTTATGTGTGTGTGTGTATGTGTGTGTATATGTGTGTGTGTGTGTGTGTGTGTGTGTGTGTGTGTGTTGTGTGTGTGTGTGTTTATGTGTGTGTGTGTGTGTGTGTGTGTGTGTGTGTGTGTGTGTGTGTGTGTGTGTGTGTGTGTGTTTATGTGTGTGTGTGTTAGTGTGTGTGTTAGTGTGTTGTGTGTGTGTGTGTGTGTGTGTGTGTGTTTATGTGTGTATGTTTGTTCAGTGGGTGTACTATATCCATTCTCTGATCCTTTGATTGGGTGGACAACATGTCCGCTCATGCTAGAAGTGCTCTGATAGGTTGGAGGACGTCCTCTGTAAGTTGTCGTAAATACTGTGTAAGTCTATGGAAGTGGGTGAGAACCATGAGCCTCCTAGGTTTTGTGATACAGATCTCCCTCCTCTGTAAGTTGTCGTAAATACTGTGTAAGTCTATGGAAGTGGGTGAGAACCATGAGCCTCCTAGGTTTTGTATTGAAGTCAATGTACCCAGAGGAGGACGGAAGCTTACTGTCCTCCAGCTACACCATGGCGCTACCCTACAGAGTGCTGCTGAGGCTACTGTAGATCTTCATTGCAAAACACTTTTAAAACATTATTTGGTGACATTAATATATCTATGAA
>NC_068436.1:21828982-21863982 GCF_023373465.1 Oncorhynchus keta
GATCCCCAATATTACTCTGTTACCCTGATCCCCAATATTACTCTGTTACCCTGAACCCCAATATTACTCTGTTACCCTGATCCCCAATATTACTCTGTTACCCTGAACCCCAATATTACTCTGTTACCCTGAACCCCAATATTACTCTGTTACCCTGATCCCCAATATTATTTAATCACTCTGTTACTCTGTTACTCTGTTACCCTGATCCCCAATATTACTCTGTTACCCTGATCCCCAATATTATTTAATCACTCTGTTACTCTGTTACTCTGTTACCCTGATCCCCAATATTACTCTGTTACCCTGATCCCCAATATTACTCTGTTACCCTGATCCCCAATATTATTTAATCACTCTGTTACTCTGTTACTCTGTTACCCTGATCCCCAATATTACTCTGTTACTATGTTACTCTGTTACTCTGTCACTCTGTTACCCTGATCCCCAATATTACTATGTTACTCTGTTACCCTGATCCCCAATATTACTCTGTTACTCTGTTACTCTGTCACTCTGTTACTCTGTTACTCTGTCGAAACCATTTCTGTCTCTGGTCTCGAAAATAGTTGTTGTTTTTTTCTCACCAAAAAGTTCTGGACAAAGCTTCTCAATTTCCCAAAAGGTCAAAAACCTTTAATGCTGTCATCATTTTTCTCCCTCCTTTACCCACCTCTCCACCTACAACTTCTCCCTGTCTCCCTCGCCCCTCGCCCCTCCACCTCTACCCCTTCTCTCTTCCACCTCTCCTCCCCTCTCTCCTCCTCAACCTCCATAATGTCTTCCCCCTCTCCAACACCCCCAACTTCTCCCTATCTCCCTCCCCCCTCTCTCCTCTCTTCTCCTCCACCCCCCTCTTCTCCCCTCTCCCCCCCCACCTCTCCCTCTCTTCTCCTAACCCTTTCCCCTCCCTCTCCGGCCCTCTCTCCCTCCCTCTCCCCCTCTCTCCCTCTCTTCTCCTTACCCTTTCCCCCTCCCTCCCTCCCTCTCCCACCCTCTCTCTCTCCCTCCCTCTCCCCCTCTCTCTCCCTCTCTTCTCCTAAACCGTTCCCTCTCCCCCCTTCTCTCTCCCTCTCTCCTCCTCCACCTCCCTCTCTCTCTCCCCTCTTCTCTCTTCTCCTTACCCTTCCCCCTCCCCCTCTCTCACTCTCTTCTCCTAACCCTTTCCCCCTCTCTCTCCCTCTCTTCTCCTTACCCTTCCCCCTCCCTCCCTCCCCTCTCTCTCCCTCTCTTCTCCTAACCCTTTCCCCCTCTCTCTCCCTCTCTTCTCCTTACCCTTCCCCCTCCCTCCCTCTCTTCTCCTTACCCTTCCCCCTCCCTCCCTCTCTCTCTCCCTCTCTTCTCCTAACCCTTTCCCCCTCTCTCTCTCTCCTCCACCTCCCCTTTCTCTCCCCCCTCTTCTCTCTTATCCTCTCTTCTCCTTCTCCTTACCCTTCCCCCTCCCCCTCTCTCTCCCTCTCTTCTCCTAACCCTTCCCCCCTCCCTCCAGTTGTCCCAGTCCACCCCTCATGTCAAGCCCCATTAGGTCTGATGAAACGGTCTGGTCTTAATATTTGGTGGAATCTGGTATGAATGTACTGTAAAGTTTTTTAAATGTGTAAATGCTTTCATTTTGCCCGGACCCCAGGAAGAGTAGCTGCTGCCTCGACAGGAACCATAATAAATACAAACACAAATACCAGGAGGAAGAGGAGGAGGAGGAGGAGGAAGAGGAGGAGGAAGAGGAGGAAGAGAGGAGGAAGAGGAGGAGGAGGAGGAGGAGGAAGAAGAGGAGGAAGAGGAGGAAGGAGGAGGAGGAGGAGGAAGAGGAGGAAGAGGAGAAAAAAACAATGAGGTTCCTTGCATTGTCTCAGTAACTACAACCCATCACAGCATCTCTCTGTCCCTATCACAGCATCTCTCTGTCCTATCACAGCATCTCTCTGTCCCTATCACAGCATCTCTCTGTCCTATCACAGCATCTCTCTGTCCTATCACAGCATCTCTCTGTCCTATCACAGCAACTCTCTGTCCTATCACAGCATCTCTCTGTCCTATCACAGCATCTCTCTGTCCTATCACAGCATCTCTCTGTCCTATCACAGCACCTCTCTGTCCTATCACAGCATCTCTCTGTCCTATCACAGCATCTCTCTGTCCTATCACAGCATCTCTGTGTCCTATCACAGCTTCTCTCTGTCCTATCACAGCATCTCTCTGTTCTATCATAGCATCTCTCTGTTCTATCATGTTGATCTCTCTGTCCTATCACAGCATCTCTCTGTTCTATCACAGCATCTCTGTGTCCTATCACAGCTTCTCTCTGTCCTATCACAGCATCTCTCTGTCCTATCACAGCTTCTCTCTGTCCTATCACAGCATCTCTCTGTCCTATCACAGCTTCTCTCTGTCCTATCACAGCTTCTCTCTGTCCTATCACAGCATCTCTGTGTCCTATCACAGCTTCTCTCTGTCCTATCATAGCATCTCTCTGTTCTATCATAGCATCTCTCTGTTCTATCATGTTGATCTCTCTGTCCTATCACAGCATCTCTCTGTTCTATCATAGCATCTCTCTGTTCTATCATGTTGATCTCTCTGTCCTATCACAGCATCTCTCTGTCCTATCACAGCATCTCTCTGTCCTATCACAGCTTCTCTCTGTCCTATCACAACTTCTCTCTGTCCTATCACAGCATCTCTGTGTCCTATCACAGCTTCTCTCTGTCCTATCATAGCATCTCTCTGTTCTATCATAGCATCTCTCTGTTCTATCATGTTGATCTCTCTGTCCTATCACAGCATCTCTCTGTTCTATCATAGCATCTCTCTGTTCTATCATGTTGATCTCTCTGTCCTATCACAGCATCTCTCTGTCCTATCACAGCATCTCTCTGTCCTATCACAGCTTTTCTCTGTCCTATCACAGCATCTCTCTGTCCTATCACAGCATCTCTCTGTCCTATCACAGCTTCTCTCTGTCCTATCACAGCATCTCTCTGTCCTATCACAGCATCTCTCTGTCCTACCACAGCATCTCTCTGTCCTATCACAGCATCTCTCTGTCCTATCACAGCATCTCTCTGTCCTTATCACAGCACCTCTCTGTCCTATCACAGCATCTCTCTGTCCTATCACAGCATCTCTCTGTCCTATCACAGCATCTCTCTGTCCTTATCACAGCACCTCTCTGTCCTATCACAGCATCTCTCTGTCCTATCATGTTCCAGATCAGACTGACTTCATCTCCCCTCCTCTCACACATGTGTCTTACTATTGCCTCTCAAGTCTATGAGTAGACATGACAAATAGTTAGTGTGTGTGCATGCTCTCTGTGTGTGTGCCTAAGTGAGAGTATGTGTGTTCAGTGATTTATCACCAGTGTACTGGTAATCAATATGTATCTGCTTGGTGTGGTGATTGATACTATGGAGTACTGGATAGATGGATGGGGACCTCTATCTGGTGTCAGGTCACACTCTCTCTCTCTCTCTCGCACACAAACACACACACACACACACACACACACACACACACACACACACACACACACACACACACACACACACACACACACACACACACACACACACACACACACACACACACACACACACACACACATACACACACGCGAGTGTTTATATTCAACACTGTCACTGTTTTTATTTAACACTATTACAAAACGAGCTTCTCCGTACTTCCTCTGTGCTGGTCTATGATGTCACAGTAGTCTATGATGTCACAGTAGTCTATTATGTCACAGTAGTCTATGATGTCACAGTAGTCTATGATGTCACAGTAGTCTATGATGTCACAGTAGTCTATGATGTCACAGTCAGTGTATAATTCTTGGTCACCAACCCAAAATGTTACCCTATTACCTAGACAGTGCACATCTTTTGATCAGAGCTCTGGGTCACGGTGTAGTGCAACATGTAAAGGAATAACGTGCCATTTTGGACAAAGCCTGGCTTTGTAACCCAGGTTAGGAGTCTCTCCTGATGGGGACATTATTAACATAGATAGAGACATCCATTACCCTGGAATGTCTCATACTAGGTGCTGACGGACAGCAACCACATCACAGCAGCTATCTGACACACACAGGAGCAGATAGAAACACACACACACACAGGGGCACGCAGAAAAACACACACACACAGTTTTCTACAAATCTAAATGACTATAATCTATGTAATAATGGGACATCGATGGCAGAAGGAGATGATTCCTCCTCAGAGAGAACAAAGGTTCTGTTATTAACAACTTGGGTCTCGGCAATTTCTATAAATCTCTGTTTCAGAAACATAGACTTTATTCATGTCATTGAGGTAGTTTTCAATACAAATGAAGGCTGTTAATTCAGCTGGTGATGGAATGTGACCACACAGACTACAGACTATACAGACTACACAGACTACAGACCACACAGACTACAGACCACACAGACTACAGAGACCACACAGACTACAGACCACACAGACTACAGAGACTACAGACTACACAGACTACAGAGACTACAGACTACACAGACTACAGACCACAGACTACAGAGACTACAGACTACACAGACTACAGAGACTACAGACTACACAGACTACACAGACTACAGAGACTACAGACTATACAGACTACAGAGACTACAGACTACACAGACTACAGAGACTACAGAGACTACAGACTACACAGACTACACAGACTACAGAGACTAAAGACTACACAGACTACAGAGACTACAGACTACACAGACTACAGAGACTACAGACTACACAGACTACAGAGACTACACAGACCACACAGACTACACAGACTACAGAGACTACACAGACCACACAGACTACACAGACTACAGGCCACACAGACTATACAGACTACACAGACTACACAGACCACACAGACTACACAGACCACACAGACTACACAGACTACAGAGACTACACAGACCACACAGACTACAGACCACACAGACTATACAGACTACACAGACTACAGACCACACAGACTATACAGACTACACAGACTACAGACCACACAGACTATACAGACTACAGACCACACAGACTATACAGACTACACAGACTACAGACCACACAGACTACACAGACTACAGAGACTACACAGACCACACAGACTACACAGACTACAGACCACACAGACTATACAGACTACACAGACTACAGACCACACAGACTACACAGACTACAGAGACTACACAGACCACACAGACTACACAGACTACAGACCACACAGACTATACAGACTACACAGACTACACAGACCACACAGACTACACAGACCACACAGACTACACAGACTACAGAGACTACACAGACCACACAGACTACAGACCACACAGACTATACAGACTACACAGACTACAGAGACTACACAGACTACAGAGACTACACAGACTACAGAGACTACAGAGACCAGACAGACTACACAGACTACAGAGACCACACAGACTACACAGACTACAGAGACCACACAGACCACACAGACTACACAGACTACAGAGACTACAGACCACACAGACCACACAGACTACAGACCACACAGACTACACAGACTACAGACCACACAGACTACACAGACTACAGACCACACAGACCACACAGACTACAGACCACACAGACTACACAGACTACAGACGACACAGACCACACAGACTACAGACCACACAGACCACACAGACTACAGAGCCTACAGACCACACAGACTACAGACCACACAGACTACACAGACTACAGAGACTACAGACCACACAGACTACAGAGACTACAGACCACACAGACTACAGACTACACAGACTACAGAGACTACACAGACTACAGACCACACAGACTACAGACCACACAGACTACACAGACTACAGAGACCACACAGACTACAGAGACTACAGAGACTACAGAGACCACACAGACTACAGACCACACAGACTACACAGACTACACAGACTACACAGACTACAGAGACTACAGACTACAGAGACTACACAGACTACAGAGACTACAGAGACTACAGAGACCACACAGACTACAGACCACACAGACTACAGAGACTACAGACTACAGAGACTACAGAGACCACACAGACTACAGAGACTACAGAGACTACAGACCACACAGACTACAGAGACTACACAGACTACAGAGACTACAGACCACACAGACTACACAGACTACAGACCACACAGACTACACAGACTACACACACTACAGAGACCACACAGACTACAGACCACACAGACTACAGAGACTACAGACTACAGAGACTACAGAGACCACACACTACACAGACTACACAGACAGACTACACAGACTACAGAGACTACACAGACTACAGAGACTACAGAGACTACAGAGACCACACAGACTACAGAGACCACACAGACCACACAGACTACACAGACCACACAGACTACAGAGACCACACAGACTACAGAGACCACACAGACTACAGAGACCACACAGACTACACAGACCACACAGACTACAGACCACACAGACTACACAGACTACAGACCACACAGACTACAGACCACACAGACTACACAGACCACACAGACCACACAGACTACAGAGACCACACAGACTACAGACCACACAGACTACAGAGACCACACAGACCACACAGACTACACAGACCACACAGACCACACAGACTACAGACCACACAGACCACACAGACTACAGACCACACAGACTACAGAGACCACACAGACCACACAGACTACAGAGACCACACAGACCACACAGACTACAGAGACCACACAGACCACACAGACTACACAGACTACACAGACCACACAGACTACACAGACCACACAGACTACACAGACCACACAGACTACAGACCACACAGACTACAGAGACTACAGACCACACAGACCACACAGACTACACAGACCACACAGACCACACAGACTACACAGACCACACAGACTACACAGACCACACAGACTACAGACCACACAGACTACAGACCACACAGACTACAGACCACACAGACTACAGACCACACAGACTACAGAGACTACAGACCACACAGACTACAGAGACTACAGACTACAGACCACACAGACTACAGAGACTACACAGACTACAGACCACACAGACTACAGAGACTACAGACTACAGACCACACAGACTACAGAGACTACAGACCACACAGACTACAGAGACTACACAGACTACACAGACTACAGAGACTACAGACCACACAGACTACAAAGACTACAGACCACACAGACTACAGAGACCACACAGACTACACAGACTACAAAGACCACACAGACCACACAGACTACAGACCACACAGACCACACAGACTACAGAGACTACAGACCACACAGACCACAGACCACACAGACTACACAGACCACACAGACTACAGACCACACAGACTACACAGACTACAGACCACACAGACTACAGAGACCACACAGACTACACAGACTACAGACCACACAGACTACAGACCACACAGACTACACAGACTACAGACCACACAGACTACACAGACTACAGACCACACAGACTACAGACTACAGAGACTACAGACCACACAGACTACACAGAGACTACAGACCACACAGACTACACAGACTACAGACCACACAGACTACAGACAACACAGACTACACAGACTACAGAGACTACAGACTACACAGACTACAGACCACACAGACTACACAGACTACACAGACTACAGAGACTACACAGACTACAGAGACTACAGACCACACAGACTACAGACCACACAGACTACACAGACTACAGACCACACAGACTACAGAGACTACAGACCACACAGACTACAGAGACTACAGACCACACAGACTACAGACAACACAGACTACACAGACCACACAGACTACAGACCACACAGACTACAGAGACTACAGAGACTACAGACCACACAGACCACACAGACTACAGAGACTACAGACCACACAGACTACAGACCACACAGACTACACAGACCACACAGACTACAGACCACACAGACTACAGAGACTACAGACTACAGACCACACAGACTACAGAGACTACAGACTACAGACCACACAGACTACAGAGACTACAGACTACAGACCACACAGACCACACAGACTACACAGACCACACAGACTACACAGACCACACAGACTACAGACCACACAGACTACAGACCACACAGACTACAGACCACACAGACTACAGACCACACAGACTACAGAGACTACAGACCACACAGACTACAGAGACTACACAGACTACAGAGACTACAGACCACACAGACTACAGAGACTACACAGACTACAGACCACACAGACTACACAGACTACAGAGACTACAGACCACACAGACTACAGACCACACAGACTACAGAGACTACAGACCACACAGACTACAGAGACTACAGACTACACAGACTACACAGACTACAGACCACACAGACTACACAGACTACAGAGACTACAGACCACACAGACTACAGAGACTACAGACCACACAGACTACAGAGACCACACAGACTACACAGACTACAGACCACACAGACTACACAGACTACAGACCACACAGACTACAGAGACTACAGACCACACAGACTACAGACCACACAGACTACACAGACCACACAGACCACACAGACTACAGAGACTACAGACCACAGACTAGACTACAGAGACCAGACACAGGCTACAGACCACACAGACTACACAGACTACAGACCACACAGACTACACAGACTACAGACCACACAGACTACAGAGACTACAGAGACTACAGACCACACAGACTACAGAGACTACAGACCACACAGACTACAGAGACTACAGACCACACAGACTACAGACCACAGACCACACAGACTACAGACCACACAGACCACACAGACTACACAGACTACAGACCACACAGACTACACAGACTACAGAGACTACAGACCACACAGACTACAGACCACACAGACTAAACAGACCACACAGACTACAGACCACACAGACTACAGAGACTACAGACTACACAGACTACAGAGACTACAGACTACACAGACTACAGACCACAGACCACACAGACTACAGACCACACAGACTACAGAGACTACAGACCACACAGACTACAGAGACCACACAGACTACACAGACTACAGAGACCACACAGACTACAGAGACTACAGACCACACAGACCACACAGACTACAGAGACTACAGACCACACAGACTACAGACCACACAGACTACACAGACCACACAGACTACAGACCACACAGACTACAGAGACTACAGACTACACAGACTACAGAGACTACAGACCACACAGACTACAGACCACACAGACACAGACACAGACCACACAGACTACAGAGACCACACAGACTACACAGACTACAGAGACCCACAGCCTACAGAGACTACAGACCACACAGACCACACAGACTACAGAGACTACAGACCACACAGACTACAGACCACACAGACTACACAGACCACACAGACTACAGACCACACAGACTACAGAGACTACAGACCACACAGACTACACAGACTACACAGACCACACAGACACACAGACAGACCACACAGACTACAGAGACTACAGACCACACAGACCACACAGACTACACAGACTACACAGACCACACAGACTACACAGACCACACAGACTACACAGACCACACAGACTACAGACCACACAGACTACAGACCACACAGATTACAGACCACACAGACTACAGACCACACAGACCACAGAGACTACAGACCACACAGACTACAGAGACTACACCGACTACAGAGACTACAGACCACACAGACTACAGAGACTACACAGACTACAGACCACACAGACTACACAGACTACAGAGACTACAGACCACACAGACTACAGACCACACAGACTACAGAGACTACAGACCACACAGACTACAGAGACTACAGACTACACAGACTACACAGACTACAGACCACACAGACTACACAGACTACAGAGACTACAGACCACACAGACTACAGAGACTACAGACCACACAGACTACAGAGACCACACAGACTACACAGACTACAGACCACACAGACTACACAGACTACAGACCACACAGACTACACAGACTACAGACCACACAGACTACAGACCACACAGACTACACAGACTACAGACACAGACTACAGACCACACAGACTACAGAGACTACAGACCACACAGACTACAGAGACCACACAGACTACAGAGACTACACAGACTACAGAGACTACAGACCACACAGACTACACAGACTACAGACCACACAGACTACACAGACTACAGACCACACAGACTACAGAGACTACAGACTACAGAGACTACAGAGACTACAGACTACAGAGACTACAGAGACTACAGACCACACAGACTACAGAGACTACACAGACTACAGAGACTACAGACCACACAGACTACAGACCACACAGACCACACAGACTACACAGACTACAGACCACACAGACTACACAGACTACAGAGACTACAGACCACACAGACTACAGACCACACAGACTAAACAGACCACACAGACTACAGACCACACAGACTACAGAGACTACAGACCACACAGACTACAGAGACTACAGACCACACAGACTACAGACCACACAGACTACACAGACCACACAGACTACAGACCACACAGACTACAGAGACAGACACAGACTACAGAGACCACACAGACTACACAGACTACAGAGACCACACAGACTACAGAGACTACAGACCACACAGACTAGAGACACAGACTACAGAGACTACAGACCACACAGACTACAGACCACACAGACTACACAGACCACACAGACTACAGACCACACAGACTACAGAGACTACAGACCACACAGACTACAGAGACCACACAGACTACACAGACTACAGAGACCACACAGACCACACAGACTACAGACCACACAGACTACACAGACTACAGACCACACAGACTACACAGACTACACACAGAGACACAGACCACACAGACCAGACACAGACTACACAGACTACAGACCACACAGACTACAGACCACACAGACTACACAGACCACACAGACTACAGACCACACAGACTACACAGACTACAGAGACACAGACTACACAGACTACACAGACCACACAGACCACACAGACTACAGACCACACAGACTACAGACACAGACCACACAGACTACACAGACTACAGAGACTACAGACCACACAGACTACAGACCACACAGACTACACACCACACAGACTACAGACTACAGACCACACAGACTACAGAGACCACACAGACCACACAGACTACAGACTACAGACCACACAGACTACAGAGACACAGACTACAGACTACAGACACACAGACCACACAGACTACAGAGACTACAGACCACACAGACTACAGACTACACAGACTACACAGACCACACAGACTACAGACCACACAGACTACAGAGACTACAGACCACACAGACTACAGAGACTACACAGACTACACAGACTACAGAGACCACACAGACTACAGACTACAGAGACTACAGACACACAGACTACAGACCACACAGACTACAGACCACACAGACTACAGACTACAGAGACTACAGACCACACAGACTACACAGACTACAGACCACACAGACTACAGAGACTACAGACCACACAGACTACAGAGCCTACAGACTACACAGACTACAGACCACACAGACTACAGACCACACAGACAGACTACAGACCACACAGACTACAGAGACTACAGACCACACAGACTACAGACCACACAGACTACACAGACTACAGAGACACACAGACTACAGACCACACAGACTACACAGACACACAGACACACAGACCACACAGACTACAGACCACACAGACTACAGACTACACAGACTACACAGACACACAGACTACAGAGACTACAGACCACACAGACTACAGAGACTACAGACCACACAGACTACACAGACTACACAGACTACACAGACTACAGAGACACAGACCACACAGACTACAGAGACCACACAGACCACACAGACTACACAGACACACAGACACACAGACTACACAGACCACACAGACTACAGACCACACAGACTACAGACACACAGACTACACAGACTACACAGACTACAGACCACACAGACTACAGACACAGACTACTACAGACCACACAGACTACACAGACTACAGACTACACAGACTACACAGACTACACAGACCACACAGACACAGACCACACAGACTACAGACCACAGACTACAGAGACTACAGACCACACAGACTACAGACCACACAGACTACACAGACCACACAGACCACACAGACCACACAGACTACACAGACTACACAGACCACACAGACCACACAGACCACACAGACCACACAGACTACACAGACTACACAGACTACAGACCACTACAGACCACACAGACACAGACCACACAGACTACAGACCACACAGACTACAGACCACACAGACACAGACTACAGACCACACAGACTACAGAGACACACAGACCACACAGACTACAGACCACACAGACTACAGACCACACAGACTACACAGACTACAGACCACACAGACCACACAGACCACACAGACCACACAGACTACACAGACACACAGACCACACAGACTACACAGACTACAGACCACACAGACTACAGACCACAGACCACACAGACCACACAGACTACACAGACACAGACTACAGACCACACAGACTACAGAGACTACAGACACAGACTACAGAGACTACAGACCACACAGACTACACAGACTACAGAGACACAGACCACACAGACTACAGACCACACAGACTACACAGACTACACAGACCACACAGACTACACAGACCACACAGACTACAGACCACACAGACTACACAGACCACACAGACTACAGACCACACAGACTACACAGACTACAGACCACACAGACTACAGAGACACACAGACCACACAGACCACACAGACCACACAGACTACAGAGACTACAGACCACACAGACCACACAGACTACAGACTACAGACCACACAGACTACAGACCACACAGACTACACAGACACAGACACAGACTACAGACCACACAGACTACAGAGACTACAGACCACACAGACTACACAGACCACACAGACTACACAGACTACAGACCACACAGACTACAGACCACACAGACTACACAGACTACAGAGACCACACAGACTACAGACCACACACAGACACACAGACTACACAGACTACAGACCACACAGACTACAGAGACTACAGACCACACAGACTACAGAGACTACAGACCACACAGACTACAGAGCCTACAGACCACAGAGACTACAGACTACAGACACAGACTACAGACCACACAGACAGAGACACAGACCACACAGACTACAGAGACTACAGACCACACAGACTACAGACCACACAGACTACACAGACTACAGACCACACAGACTACACACAGACTACAGACCACACAGACTAGACCACACAGACTACAGAGACCACACAGACTACACAGACTACACAGACTACACAGACTACACAGACCACACAGACTACAGAGACCACACAGACTACACAGACTACACAGACCACACAGACTACACAGACTACACAGACTACACAGACTACAGACCACACAGACCACACAGACTACAGAGACCACACAGACCACACAGACTACAGAGACCACACAGACTACACAGACTACACAGACCACACAGACTACACAGACTACACAGACTACACAGACAACACAGACTACAGAGACCACACAGACTACACAGACTACACAGACCACACAGACTACACAGACTACACAGAGACCACACAGACTACAGACCACACAGACCACACAGACTACAGACCACACAGACACACAGACCACACAGACTACAGAGACCACACAGACTACAGACCACACAGACCACACAGACCACACAGACTACACAGACACAGACCACACAGACACAGACCACACAGACCACACAGACTACACAGACCACACAGACTACAGAGACCACACAGACTACAGACCACACAGACTACAGACCACACAGACTACAGACCACACAGACACAGACTACAGACCACACAGACTACAGAGACCACACAGACACACAGACACACAGACTACAGACCACACAGACTACACAGACCAGACACAGACCACAGACCACACAGACTACAGACCACACAGACTACAGACCACACAGACACACAGACTACAGACCACACAGACCACAGAGACACACAGACCACACAGACCACAGACACACAGACACAGACCACACAGACCACACAGACCACACAGACCACACAGACTACAGAGACAGACTACACAGACTACACAGACTACAGACCACACAGACTACAGACCACACAGACTACACAGACCTACAGACCACACAGACTACACAGACCACACAGACTACAGACACAGACTACAGAGACCACACAGACTACAGACCACACAGACCACAGACCACACAGACTACACAGACCACACAGACTACACAGACCACACAGACTACACAGACCACACAGACTACAGACCACACAGACTACACAGACAGACTACAGAGACAGACACAGACACACAGACTACAGACACAGACTACAGACCACACAGACCACACAGACACAGACACAGACAGAACAGACCACACAGACCACACAGACCACACAGACTACACAGACTACAGACCACACAGACTACAGACTACACAGACTACAGACCACACAGACTACAGATACTACAGAGACTACAGAGACCACACAGACTACAGACCACACAGACTACAGAGACTACAGACTACAGAGACTACAGAGACCACACAGACTACAGACCACACAGACTACAGAGACTACAGACTACAGAGACTACAGAGACTACAGACTACACAGACTACAGAGACTACAGACCACACAGACTACAGAGACTACACAGACTACAGAGACTACAGACCACACAGACTACAGAGCAGACACAGACTACAGAGACCACACAGACTACAGACCACACAGACTACAGACTACACAGACCACACAGACCACACAGACTACAGAGACCACACAGACCACACAGACTACACAGACTACACAGACCACACAGACTACAGACCACACAGACTACACAGACTACAGACCACACAGACTACACAGACTACAGACCACACAGACCACACAGACTACAGACCACACAGACGACACACACCACACAGACTACACAGACCACACAGACCACACAGACTACACAGACCACACAGACTACACAGACCACACAGACTACACAGACTACACAGACCACACAGACTACACAGACTACACAGACTACACAGACTACAGACCACAGACACAGACACAGACCACACAGACTACAGAGACACACAGACACAGACCACACAGACTACACAGACCACACAGACTACACAGACTACACAGACCACAGACCACACAGACTACAGAGACCACACAGACTACACAGACACAGACTACAGACCACACAGACCAGACACAGACTACAGACCACACAGACCAGACCACACAGACCACACAGACTACAGAGACCACACAGACTACAGACCACACAGACCACACAGACCACACAGACCACACAGACTACAGACCACACAGACCACACAGACCACACAGACTACAGAGACACAGACACAGACTACACAGACCACACAGACTACACACAGACCACACAGACCACACAGACCACACCACACAGACCACACAGACCACACAGACTACAGACCACACAGACCACACAGACTACAGACACACACAGACCAGAGACCACACAGACACAGACAGACCACACAGACTACAGACCACACAGACCACACAGACACACAGACCACACAGACTACAGAGACCACACAGACCACACAGACCACACAGACCACACAGACCACAGACCACACAGACTACACAGACTACAGACCACACAGACCACACAGACTACACAGACCACACAGACTACACAGACCACACAGACCACACAGACCACACAGACCACACAGACTACACAGACCACACAGACTACAGACCACACAGACTACAGACCACACAGACCACAGACCACACAGACTACAGACCACACAGACTACAGACCACACAGACTACACAGACTACAGACCACACAGACCACAGACCACACAGACTACAGACCACACAGACTACAGACCACACAGACTACACAGACTACAGACCACACAGACCACACAGACCACACAGACCACACAGACCACACAGACCACACAGACTACACAGACCACACAGACCACACAGACCACACAGACTACACAGACTACAGACCACACAGACTACACAGACTACAGACCACACAGACTACAGAGACCACACAGACCACACAGACCACACAGACTACACAGACTACACAGACTACACAGACCACACAGACTCCTGATGAAAATTAGATATCTAGCTAAATCTGGTGCAATGGCATGTTGTATATGGTCCCTGACAAATAAATAAATCAACAGATAAATAAACAAATAAATAAACAAATAAATAAACACATAAATAAATAAATACATAGCTCTTAAATGTTACACACACACAAAACGCACACACACACACACACACACACACACACACACACGCACGCACGCACACACACACACACACACACACACACACGCACGCACGCACGCACACACACACACACACACACACACACACACACACACACACGCACACACACACACACACACACACAGGGACACACACAAACACACACAGGGACACGCACACACACACGCACACACACACGCGCACGCGCACACACGCAGATTGTCTTTGACCGAGACTCTGTCTCACACGTCCCCCTCCCCAACCCCATAACAACACACAACACTGTATCATTTCACAGGACATGTTCTCCACCTCTGTTCTGATTGAGATAGATTTCACATGAGGATCAACACTTTGAAACTGAGTCTGTGACCTGAGGGGGCCGAGTGTTCCTACACAGAGAGAAAGATGAGACGGACGGAGGGGAAGGAGAGAGATGAAGGGGAAGGAGAGAGATGAAGAGGATGAAGAGGAATGGAGGGAAAGGAGAGAGATGAAGAGGAGGAAGAGGAATGGAGGGAAAGGAGAGAGATGAAGAGGAATGGAGGGAAAGGAGAGAGATGAAGAGGAATGGAGGGAAAGGAGAGAGATGAAGAGGAGGTAGAGGAATGGAGGGAAAGGAGAGAGATGAAGAGGAGGAAGAGGAATGGAGGGAAAGGAGAGAGATGAAGAGGAATGGAGGGAAAGGAGAGAGATGAAGAGGAATGGAGGGAAAGGAGAGAGATGAAGAGGAATGGAGGGAAAGGGAGAGAGATGAAGGAGGGAGGAATGGAGGGAGGAGAGAGATGAAGAGGAATGGAGGGAAAGGAGAGAGATGAAGAGGGATGGAGGGAAAGGAGAGAGATGAAGAGGAATGGAGGGAAAGGAGAGAGATGAAGTGGAATGGAGGGAAAGGAGAGAGATGAAGAGGAGGAAGAGGAATGGAGGGAAAGGAGAGCGATGAAGAGGAGGAAGTGGAATGGAGTGAAAGGAGAGAGATGAAGAGGAATGGAGGGAAAGGAGAGAGATGAAGAGGAGGAAGAGGAATGGAGGGAAAGGAGAGAGATGAAGAGGAGGAAGAGGAATGGAGGGAAAGGAGAGCGATGAAGAGGAGGAAGAGGAATGGAGGGAAAGGAGAGAGATGAAGAGGAGGAAGAGGAATGGAGGGAAAGGAGAGAGATGAAGAGGAATGGAGGAAAGGAGAGAGATGAAGAGGAGGAAGAGGAATGGAGGGAAATGAGAGCGATGAAGAGGAGGAAGAGGAATGGAGGGAAAGGAGAGAGATGAAGAGGAATGGAGGGAAAGGAGAGAGATGAAGAGGAGGAAGAGGAATGGAGGGAAAGGAGAGATATGAAGAGGAGGAAGAGGAATGGAGGGAAAGGAGAGCGATGAAGAGGAGGAAGAGGAATGGAGGGAAAGGAGAGAGATGAAGAGGAGGAAGAGGAATGGAGGGAAAGGAGAGAGATGAAGAGGAATGGAGGGAAAGGGAGAGAGATGAAGAGGAATGGAGGGAAAGGAGAGAGATGAAGAGGAGGAAGAGGAATGGAGGGAAAGGAGAGAGATGAAGAGGAGGAAGAGGAATGGAGGGAAAGGAGAGAGATGAAGAGGAATGGAGGGAAAGGAGAGAGATGAAGAGGAGGAAGAGGAATGGAGGGAAAGGAGAGAGATGAAGAGGAATGGAGGGAAAGGAGAGAGATGAAGAGGAATGGAGGGAAAGGAGAGAGATGAAGAGGAGGAAGAGGAATGGAGGGAAAGGAGAGAGATGAAGAGGAGGAAGAGGAATGGAGGGAAAGGAGAGAGATGAAGAGGAGGAAGAGGAATGGAGGGAAAGGAGAGAGATGAAGAGGAATGGAGGGAAAGGAGAGAGGTGAAGAGGAATGGAGGGAAAGGAGAGAGATGAAGATGAGGAAGAGGAATGGAGGGAAAGGAGAGAGATGAAGAGGAAGGAAGAGGAATGGAGGGAAAGGAGAGAGATGAAGAGGAATGGAGGAAAGGAGAGAGATGAAGAGGAGGAAGAGGAATGGAGGGAAAGGAGAGAGATGAAGAGGAATGGAGGGAAAGGAGAGAGATGAAGAGGAGGAAGAGGAATGGAGGGAAAGGAGAGAGATGAAGAGGAGGAAGAGGAATGGAGGGAAAGGAGAGAGAAAGGAGGAAGAGGATGGAGGAAGAGGAGATGAAGAGGAATGGAGGGAAAGGAGAGAGATGAAGAGGAATGGAGAAAGGAGAGAGATGAAGAGGATGAAGAGGAATGGAGGGAAAGGAGAGAGATGAAGAGGAATGGAGGGAAAGGAGAGATGAAGAAGAGGGAAAGGGAGAGATGAAGAGGAGGAGAGGAATGGAGGGAAAGGAGAGAGATGAAGAGGAGGAAGAGGAATGGAGGGAAAGGAGAGAGATGAAGAGGAATGGAGGGAAGGAGAGAGATGAAGAGGAGGAAGAGGAATGGAGGGAAAGGGAGAGATGAAGAGGAGAGAGGAATGGAGGGAAGGAGAGAGAGTGAAGAGGAATGGAGGGAAAGGAGAGAGATGAAGAGGAGGAAGAGGAATGGAGGGAAAGGAGAGAGATGAAGAGGAATGGAGGGAAAGGAGAGAGATGAAGAGGAATGGAGGGAAAGGAGAGAGATGAAGAGGAGGAAGAGGAATGGAGGGAAAGGAGAGAGATGAAGAGGAGGAAGAGGAATGGAGGGAAAGGAGAGAGATGAAGAGGAATGGAGGGAAAGGAGAGAGATGAAGAGGAATGGAGGGAAAGGAGAGAGATGAAGAGGAGGAAGAGGAATGGAGGGAAAGGAGAGAGATGAAGAGGAATGGAGGGAAAGGAGAGAGATGAAGAGGAGGAAGAGGAATGGAGGGAAAGGAGAGAGATGAAGAGGAGGAAGAGGAATGGAGGGAAAGGAGAGAGATGAGAGGAATGGAGGGAAGGAGGAGGTGGAAGAGGAATGGAGGGAAAGGAGAGTGATGAAGAGGAATGGAGGGAAAGGAGAGAGATGAAGAGGAGGAAGAGGAATGGAGGGAAAGGAGAGAGATGAAGAGGAGGAAGAGGAATGGAGGGAAAGGAGAGAGATGAAGAGGAGGAAGAGGAATGGAGGGAAAGAAGAGAAGAGAAGATGGAAGGAGAGAAGAGAAGTGTGTGTGTGTGTGTGTAGTGTGTGTTTCCGTTCTGTGGCCAATCTGTGACTGATTTCTCTGTCTGTGGCCTGAGGAGGCCTGGCGCTACGAGAAACCACTTCCCACAACAAGAGCACACAGGTGGGAAAGGGCCCGTCACTGTAGTCTAAACTGACACGCTCACCTTCAGAGAGTCACTCTTTATGAAACACACACCCATCACGCGATGGGAACATGGAACGGACGGACGGACGGACGGACGGACGGACGGGACGGACGCACGCACGCACGCACGCACGCACGCCCCTAGTGCACTATGTAGTGTTCTGCTTTAGACCAGGGCCCTGAGCCCCTAGTGCACTATATAGGCAACAGGGTGGCATTTGAGGCACTAACAATGTCCATCTTCCAGCTGTTTTTGTCTGTAATGAAACTGGACAGGACATTACCATCTAAACCAGGACCAAAGGAAACACAGGTTGGTTTGTCCTCAGGCTGTGACTTGATTTAAATAGATCGGGGTTCCTATGGATTCCTGTACACACACACACACACACACACACACACACACACACACACACACACACACACACACACACACACACACACACACACACACACACACACACACACACACACACACACACACACACGGTACTAACCCGGTCTAGTTAATCTAACATGGGTTAGGTTTTACCCCTCTCGCTAGATGTATGGTTATTATCTATAACCTCTGATATCCGATCCTGACACAGTGCTGTGTGTGTGTTTCAGGTGTGTGTGTGTGTTCCAAGTGTGTGTGTGTTCAAGGTGTGTGTGTGTTCCAGGGTGTGTGTGTTCCAGGGTGTGTGTATGTGTCTTTCAGGGTGTGTGTGTGTTTCAGGGTGTGTGTGTGTTTCAGGGTGTGTGTGTGTTTCAGGGTGTGTGTGTTTCAGGATGTGTGTGTGTTCCAGGGTGTGTGTGTTCCAGGGTGTGTGTATGTGTCTTTCAGGGTCTGTGTGTGTTTCAGGGTGTGTGTGTGTTTCAGGATGTGTGTGCCTGTGTGTGTGTTTCAGGGTGTGTGTGTTCCAGGGTGTGTGTGTTCCAGTGTGTGTGTGTGTTTCAGGGTGTGTGTGTTCCAGGGTGTGTGTGTTCCAGGGTGTGTGTGTTTCAGGGTGTGTGTGTTCCAGGGTGTGTGTGTTCCAGGGTGTGTGTGTGTGTGTGTGTGTGTGTGTGTGTGTGTGTGTGTGTGTGTGTGTGTGTGTGTGTGTGTGTGTGTGTGTGTGTGTGTGTGTGTGTGTGTGTGTGTGTGTGTGTGTGTGTGTGTGTGTGTTTCAGGATGTGTGTGCCTGTGTGTGTGTTCCAGTGTGTGTGTGTAGGTGGTCATAGGAGTGGTTTACCTGACTGGTGGTCATAGGAGTGGTTTACCTGACTGGTGGTCATAGGAGTGGTTTACCTGACTGGTGGTCATAGGAGTGGTTTACCTGACTGGTGGTCATAGGAGTGGTTTACCTGACTAGTGGTCATAGGAGTGGTTTACCTGACTGGTGGTCATAGGAGTGGTTTACCTGACTAGTGGTCATAGGAGTGGTTTACCTGACTGGTGGTCATAGGAGTGGTTTACCTGACTGGTGGTCATAGGAGTGGTTACCTGACTGGTGGTCATAGGAGTGGTTTACCTGACTGGTGGTCATAGGAGTGGTTTACCTGACTGGTGG
Organism: Oncorhynchus keta; assembly: GCF_023373465.1. Classification (NCBI taxonomy): domain Eukaryota; kingdom Metazoa; phylum Chordata; class Actinopteri; order Salmoniformes; family Salmonidae; genus Oncorhynchus; species Oncorhynchus keta. Next base: position 21,850,332 of record NC_068436.1, read on the forward strand.
TCATAGGAGTGGTTTACCTGACTGGTGGTCATAGGAGTGGTTACCTGACTAGTGGTCATAGGAGTGGTTTACCTGACTGGTGGTCATAGGAGTGGTTTACCTGACTGGTGGTCATAGGAGTGGTTTACCTGACTGGTGGTCATATGAGTGGTTACCTGACTGGTAGTCATAGGAGTGGTTACCTGACTAGTGGTCATAGGAGTGGTTACCTGACTGGTGGTCATATGAGTGGTTACCTGACTGGTGGTCATAGGAGTGGTTACCTGACTGGTAGTCATAGGAGTGGTTTACCTGACTGGTGGTCATAGGAGTGGTTTACCTGACTGGTGGTCATATGAGTGGTTACCTGACTGGTAGTCATAGGAGTGGTTACCTGACTAGTGGTCATAGGAGTGGTTACCTGACTGGTGGTCATAGGAGTGGTTACCTGACTGGTGGTCATAGGAGTGGTTACCTGACTGGTAGTCATAGGAGTGGTTTACCTGACTGGTGGTCATAGGAGTGGTTTACCTGACTGGTGGTTATAGGAGTGGTTTACCTGACTGGTGGTCATAGGAGTGGTTACCTGACTGGTGGTCATAGGAGTGGTTTACCTGACTGGTGGTCATAGGAGTGGTTTACCTGACTGGTGGTCATAGGAGTGGTTTACCTGACTGGTGGTCATAGGAGTGGTTACCTGACTGGTGGTCATAGGAGTGGTTTACCTGACTGGTGGTCATATGAGTGGTTACCTGACTGGTAGTCATAGGAGTGGTTTACCTGACTGGTGGTCATAGGAGTGGTTTACCTGACTGGTTGTTATAGGAGTGGTTTACCTGACTGGTGGTCATAGGAGTGGTTACCTGACTGGTGGTCATAGGAGTGGTTTACCTGACTGGTGGTCATAGGAGTGGTTACCTGACTGGTGGTCATAGGAGTGGTTTACCTGACTGGTGGTCATAGGAGTGGTTTACCTGACTGGTGGTCATAGGAGTGGTTTACCTGACTGGTGGTCATATGAGTGGTTACCTGACTAGTGGTCATAGGAGTGGTTACCTGACTAGTGGTCATAGGAGTGGTTTACCTGACTGGTGGTCATATGAGTGGTTACCTGACTGGTAGTCATAGGAGTGGTTTACCTGACTGGTGGTCATAGGAGTGGTCATAGGAGGGGTTACCTGACTGGTGGTCATAGGAGTGGTTACCTGACTGGTGGTCATAGGAGTGGTTTACCTGACTGGTGGTCATAGGAGTCGTTACCTGACTGGTGGTCATAGGAGTGGTTTACCTGACTGGTGGTCATAGGAGTGGTTTACCTGACTGGTGGTCATAGGAGTGGTTTACCTGACTGGTGGTCATAGGAGTGGTTACCTGACTGGTGGTCATAGGAGTGGTTTACCTGACTGGTGGTCATAGTAGTGGTTTACCTGACTGGTGGTCATAGGAGTGGTTTACCTGACTGGTGGTCATAGGAGTGGTTACCTGACTGGTGGTCATAGGAGTGGTTACCTGACTGGTGGTCATAGGAGTGGTTTACCTGACTGGTGGTCATAGGAGTGGTTTACCTGACTGGTGGTCATAGGAGTGGTCATAGGAGTGGTTTACCTGACTGGTGGTCATAGGAGTGGTTTACCTGACTGGTGGTCATAGGAGTGGTTTACCTGACTGGTGGTCATAGGAGTGGTTTACCTGACTGGTGGTCATAGGAGTGGTTACCTGACTGGTGGTCATAGGAGTGGTTACCTGACTGGTGGTCATAGGAGTGGTTTACCTGACTGGTGGTCATAGGAGTGGTTTACCTGACTGGTGGTCATAGGAGTGGTCATAGGAGTGGTTACCTGACTGGTGGTCATAGGAGTGGTTTACCTGACTGGTGGTCATAGGAGTGGTTACCTGACTGGTGGTCATAGGAGTGGTTACCTGACTAGTGGTCATAGGAGTGGTTTACCTGACTGGTGGTCATAGGAGTGGTTACCTGACTGGTGGTCATAGGAGTGGTTACCTGACTGGTGGTCATAGGAGTGGTTACCTGACTAGTGGTCATAGGAGTGGTTACCTGACTGGTGGTCATAGGAGTGGTTTACCTGACTGGTGGTCATAGGAGTGGTTTACCTGACTGGTGGTCATAGGAGGGGTTACCTGACTGGTGGTCATAGGAGTGGTTTACCTGACTGGTGGTCATAGGAGTGGTTTACCTGACTGGTGGTCATAGGAGTGGTTACCTGACTGGTGGTCATAGGAGTGGTTTACCTGACTGGTGGTCATAGGAGGGGTTACCTGACTGGTGGTCATAGGAGTGGTTACCTGACTAGTGGTCATAGGAGTGGTTACCTGACTAGTGGTCATAGGAGTGGTTTACCTGACTGGTGGTCATAGGAGTGGTTTACCTGACTGGTGGCCATAGGAGTGGTTACCTGACTAGTGGTCATAGGAGTGGTTTACCTGACTGGTGGTCATAGGAGTGGTTTACCTGACTGGTGGTCATAGGAGTGGTTACCTGACTAGTGGTCATAGGAGTGGTTACCTGACTAGTGGTCATAGGAGTGGTTTACCTGACTGGTGGTCATAGGAGTGGTTACCTGACTAGTGGTCATAGGAGTGGTTTACCTGACTGGTGGTCATAGGAGTGGTTTACCTGACTGGTGGTCATAGGAGTGGTTACCTGACTGGTGGTCATAGGAGTGGTTTACCTGACTGGTGGTCATAGGAGTGGTTTACCTGACTGGTGGTCATAGGAGTGGTTACCTGACTGCTTTTGTTTTTAGCTGCTTTAAATTAGCTGGTGTTTACCTACTAAACAATGCTGTTAATTAGCCTGGTGTTTACCCACTAAACAATGCTTTAAATTAGCCTGGTGTTTACCCACTAAACAATGCTTTAAATTAGCTGGTTTACCCACTAAACAATGCTTTAAATTAACCTGGTGTTTACCCACTAAACAATGCTGTTAATTAGCCTGGTGTTTACCCACTAAACAATGCTGTTAATTAGCCTGGTGTTTACCCACTAAACAATGCTTTAAATTAACCTGGTGTTTACCCACTAAACAATGCTTTAAATTAGCTGGTTTACCCACTAAACAATGCTTTAAATTAACCTGGTGTTTACCCACTAAACAATGCTTTAAATTAGCTGGTGTTTACCCATTAAACAATGCTTTAAATTAGCTGGTGTTTACCCACTAAACAATGCTTTAAATTAGCTGGTGTTTACCCACTAAACAATGCTTTACATTAGCTGGTGTTTACCCACTAAACAATGCTTTAAATTAGCCTGGTGTTTACCCACTAAACAATGCTGTTAATTAGCCTGGTGTTTACCCACTAAACAATGCCTTAAATTAGCCTGGTGTTTACCCACTAAACAATGCCTTAAATTAGCCTGGTGTTTACCCACTAAACAATGCCTTAAATTAGCCTGGTGTTTACCCACTAAACAATGCTTTAAATTAGCCTGGTGTTTACCCACTAAACAATGCTGTTAATTAGCCTGGTGTTTACCCACTAAACAATGCCTTAAATTAGCTGGTGTTTACCCACTAAACAATGCCTTAAATTAGCTGGTGTTTACCCACTAAACAATGCCTTAAATTAGCTGGTGTTTACCCACTAAACAATGCTTTAAATTAGCTGGCAGATGTTTCTCTTTATCTGTGTAAAGGATCGTTGCAGACTCAGATAATGACATTGTAGAATAGAATACACATTGTCAATATTTTCTCCTCCTCCTAGCCTTCCTTATCATTTGAAAAAGCCCTCTGTTCTTTCATGACAGTAGTTTAGAATCCTCTATCTTTCATGACAATAGTTTAGAATCCTCTATCTTTCATGTTCCCCATGATAATGCTGTAACCTTCATTACACCCATATAGTATCCCTACTAGAACTCTGTGCCCTCTCTATTACTATTCTCTATTACTGTCTTTAATTCTCTGTCTTCTCTTTAATTCTCTGTCCTCTCTTTAATTCTCAGTCTTCTCTTTAATTCTCAGTCTTCTCTTTAATTCTCTAGTCCTCTCTTTAATTCTCTGTCTTCTCTTTAATTCTCTGTCCTCTCTTTAATTCTCTGTCCTCTCTTTAATTCTCTGTCTTCTCTTTAATTCTCTGTCCTCTCTTTAATTCTCTGTCCTCTCTTTAATTCTCTGTCCTCTCTTTAATTCTCAGTCTTCTCTTTAATTCTCTGTCTTCTCTTTAATTCTCTATTACTGTCTTTAATTTTCTGTCTTCTCTTTAATTCTCTGTCCTCTCTTTAATTCTCTATTACTGTCTTTAATTTTCTGTCCTCTCTTTAATTCTCTGTCCTCTCTTTAATTCTCTATTACTGTCTTTAATTATCTGTCCTCTCTTTAATTCTCTGTCCTCTCTTTAATTCTCTGTCTTCTCTTTAATTCTCTGTCCTCTCTTTAATTCTCTTCTCTTTAATTCTCTGTCCTCTCTTTAATTCTCTGTCCTCTCTTTAATTCTCTGTCCTCTCTTTAATTCTCTGTCCTCTCTTTAATTCTCTGTCCTCTCTTTAATTATCTGTCCTCTCTCTACTTGTCACGTTCTGACCTTAGTTCCTTTGTTTTTGTCTATGTTTTAGTATGGTCAGGGCGTGAGTTGGGGTGGGCAGTCTATGTTTGTTTTTCTATGTTGGTTTTTGGTTCTCAATCAGAGGCAGCTGTCAATTTTGTCCCTGATTGAGAATCATACTTAGGTAGCCTGGGTTTCCTGGGTTTAACTAATGATTTTGGTTTGTGGGTGTTTGTTTCCGTGTGAGTGTTTGGGCCACACGGTACTGTTTCGGTTTTGTATATTCACGTTGTCATTTATTGTTTAGTGTCAGGTAGGAGACCTGAGCCAACTCCCTGTGCTTACCGGAGAGCGAGAGGGACCGGGCCGTGTATCTGCCGGGCTAGAGTGGGCATCGAGCCAGGTGCCATGAAGCCGGCTCTACACATCTGGTCTCCAGTGCGTCTCCTTGGGCCGGCTTACATGGCACCAGCCTTACGTATGTTGTCTCCGGTTCGCCAGCACAGCCCAGTGCGGGCTATTCCACCTCGCCGCACTAGCCTGGCTACGGGGAGCATTCAACCAGGTAAGGTTGCTCCAGTGCGCCTGCACGGTCCGGTCTATCTGGTGCCATCTCCACGCACCAGGCTGTCTCTCCATCTCTTCCCTACAGGGGATCCCGCCTGTCCAGCGCTGCTAGAGCCTTCCTCCTGCCCAGCGCTGCCAGAGTCTCCCGTCTGTCCTGAGCCGCCGGAGTCTCCCGTCTGTCCTGAGCCGCCGGAGTCTCCCGTCTGTCCTGAGCCGCCGGAGTCTCCCATCTGTCCTGAGCCGCCAGAGTCTCCCGTCTGTCCTGAGCTGCCGGAGTCTCCCGTCTGTCCTGAGCTGCCGGAGTCTCCCGTCTGTCCTGAGCCGCCAGAGCCGCCAGTATGTCCTGAGCCGCCAGAGCCGCCAGTATGTCCTGAGCCGCCGGAGCCACCAGTCTGTCCTGAGCCGCCGGAGCCACCAGTCTGTCCTGAGCCGCCTGAGCCGCCAGAGCCGCCAGCCAGGAGCCGCCAGCCAGGAGCCGCCAGACCCACCAGCCAGCCAGGAGCCGCCAGACCCACCAGCCAGCCAGGAGCCGCCAGATCCGCCAGCCAGGAGCTGACCGTCCTATGTTCAATTCTCTGTCATCTTTTTAATTGTCTGTCCCTTCTTTAATTCTCTCTCCCATCTCATATCTTCCCAATCTATCTCTGTTTTACACTCTTCCACTTTCTTCCTGCCTCACCAGTATCTCTAGTTCTCATTCCCACCCTCTCTCTCTAATTATGAGTAATTGTCACTGCAGGCTCAGAGAACAATCACTTCTGTGGTGGTCGACACACACACACGGGCTACACTTTAGGAAGTGGAGGTTTCTTTGAAGAGGGTAATTCAGGTTGGACCACTTTAGCAGAGGGCAGACAATGACCTATTAGGTCTCTTATACTCATTACACACACACACACACACACACACACACACACACACACACACACACACACACACACACACACACACACACACACACACACACACACACACACACACGATACTGGGCCACAGGATCCCGTGTGTGGCCCTAGGGCCCTGGGATAGGCAGCAGAGGGCAGTTCCTATGTGTAATGACCAAGGTAATGAATAGGCTTGTAATGACCCGGGCTGTTTCTCTATGAGGAGAAGAGAGGTGGGAGAGAGGGGAGGGGAGGGGAGGTGGGAGAGAGGGGAGGGGGAGGGGAGGTGGGAGAGAGGGGAGGTGGAGGTGGGGAGAGGGGGGGGGAGGTGGGAGAGAAGGGGGTGGGGGGTGGGGGAGAGGGGAGGGGGAGGTGGGAGAGAGGGGAGGTGGAGGTGGGAGAGAAGGGGGGTGGGAGAGAGGGGAGGGGGGAGGGGGAGGTGGGAGAGAGGGGAGGGGGAGGGGAGGTGGGAGAGAGGGGAGGGGAGGTGGGGAGAGGGGGGGGGAAGAGAGGGGAGGGGGAAGAGAGGGGAGGGGAGGGGGAGAGAGGGGAGGGGGGAGAGAGGGGAGGGGAGGGGGAGGTGGGAGAGAGGGGAGGGGGAGGTGGGAGAGAAGGGGAGGGGGAGGGTGAGGTGGGAGAGAGGGTGAGGTGGGAGGGTGAGGTGGGAGAGAGGGTGAGGTGGGAGAGGGGGAGGGGAGGTGGGAGAGAAATAGAAACATGTGGAGGTTGACACTCAAACACACACACACACACACACACACACACACACACACACACACACACACACACACACACACACACACACACACACACACACACACACACACACACACACACAGGGGACTGGTGTTAAGAGGTTCAAAGAGAACGTCTCAAGTTGTTCTCGTTCTGTAGAACTGAATCAGAAACAGGTTGGAGGACAGACTTCTGAAAACTGGGTCCATGTACCCCCCTCCCACCAAAAAACACCCTATTCGTTGTACTGTGCACTAAATATGGAATAGGATGCAGTTTCGGGGTGCGGACATCTCTCATCTGTATCCTCCTGATAGAGATAGATAAGATCTACTATAAATAAAAATAATTTTGAGAAATTCAATTTGCAGCATCTTGGTATTTCTACCCAATAGAACGGTTCCTGTTCTATTCACAGCTAATGGTTCAGTATGTGTTGTATACCTGGTGTGGAAGGTGACCTAGTGGTTAGAGTGGAGGGACGGCAGGTTGCCTAGTGGTTAGAGTGGAGGGACGGCAGGTTGCCTAGTGGTTAGAGTGTAGGGACGGCAGGTAACCTAGTGGTTAGAGTTTAGGGACACACACTAGTGGTTAGAGTGTAGGGGCGGCAGGTAACCTAGTGGTTAGAGTGTAGGGACGGCAGGTAACCTAGTGGTTAGAGTGTAGGGACGGCAGGTAACCTAGTGGTTAGAGTGTAGGGACGGCAGGTAACCTAGTGGTTAGAGTGTAGGGACGGCAGGTAACCTAGTGGTTAGAGTGTAGGGACGGCAGGTAACCTAGTGGTTAGAGTGTAGGGACGGCAGGTAACCTAGTGGTTAGAGTGTAGGGACGGCAGGTAACCTAGTGGATAGAGTGTAGGGACGGCAGGTAACCTAGTGGTTAGAGTGTAGAGGAGGCAGGTAGTCTAGTGGTTAGAGTGTAGGGACGGCAGGTAGCCTAGTGGTTAGAGTGTAGGGACGGCAGGTAGCCTAGTGGTTAGAGTGTTGGGACGGCAGGTTGCCTAGTGGTTAGAGTGTAGGGACGGCAGGTAGCCTAGTGGTTAGAGTGTAGGGACGGCAGGTAACCTAGTGGTTAGAGTGTAGGGACACACACTAGTGGTTAGAGTGTAGGGACGGCAGGTAGCCTAGTGGTTAGAGTGTAGGGACGGCAGGTAGCCTAGTGGTTAGAGTGTAGGGACACACACTAGTGGTTAGAGTGTAGGGGCGGCAGGTAGCCTAGTGGTTAGAGAGTAGGGAGGGCAGGTAGCCTAGTGGTTAGAGTGTAGGGACGGCAGGTAACCTAGTGGTTAGAGCGTAGGGATGGCAGGTAGCCTAGTGGTTAGAGTGTAGGGACGGCAGGTAGCCTAGTGGTTAGAGTGTAGGGACGGCAGGTAGCCTAGTGGTTAGAGTGTAGGGACGGCAGGTAGCCTAGTGGTTAGAGTGTAGGGACGGCAGGTAAACTAGTGGTTAGAGTGTAGGGACACACACTAGTGGTTAGAGTGTAGGGACGGCAGGTAGCCTAGTGGTTAGAGTGTAGGGACTGCAGGTAACCTAGTGGTTAGAGTGTAGGGACACACACTAGTGGTTAGAGTGTAGGGACGGCAGGTAACCTAGTGGTTAGAGTGTAGGGACGGCAGGTAGACTAGTGGTTAGAGTGTAGGGACGGCAGGTAACCTAGTGGTTAGAGTGTAGGGACGGCAGGTAGACTAGTGGTTAGAGTGTAGGGACGGCAGGTAGACTAGTGGTTAGAGTGTAGGGACGGCAGGTAGACTAGTGGTTAGAGTGTAGGGACGGCAGGTAGACTAGTGGTTAGAGTGTAGGGACGGCAGGTAGACTAGTGGTTAGAGTGTAGGGACGGCAGGTAGACTAGTGGTTAGAGTGTAGGGACGGCAGGTAATCTAGTGATTGGAGCGTTGGACTAGTAACCAAAAGGTTGCTAGATCGAATCCCTGAGCCGACAAGTTAAAAATCTGTTGTTCTGCCCCTGAACAAGGCTTTGTTGTACAATGTAAGGTCAATACACTGCATATCAGTCATCAATAATCACATTAATTCAGGGCTTGTAACAATCATAAGACTCACTAATAATCAAAAAATGTTTTATCAAAATAGTTTAATCTGCCTGTGATTTGCAGTGATCCCATTTTTTCCCAATTGAGAATGTAGCTATGACCTCAGAAGAGGTTCTTGAATATCCGAATGGAGTCTCCATGGAGTCTGTTCTACAGTTCTAATACATTTAGAGCTGAAGGAAATGACCCTGATCTCCATCTTTCAATACAGACTGAAGGCTACTTTTAGCAGGTTTCACCAACTCTGGAGAGAAACCCTCCTGTAGGTTTTAACTCCAACCCTGTTCCTGGAGAGAAACCCTCCTGTAGGTTTTAACTCCAACCCTGTTCCTGGAGAGAAACCTCCTGTAGGTTTTAACTCCAACCCTGTTCCTGGAGAGAAACCCTCCTGTAGGTTTTAACTCCAACCCTGTTCCTGGAGAGAAACCCTCCTGTAGGTTTTAACTCCAACCCTGTTCCTGGAGAGAAACCCTCCTGTAGGTTTTAACTCCAACCCTGTTCCTGGAGAGAAACCCTCCTGTAGGTTTTAACTCCAACCCTGTTCCTGGAGAGAAACCCTCCTGTAGGTTTTAACTCCAACCCTGTTCCTGGAGAGAACCCTCCTGTAGGTTTTAACTCCAACCCTGTTCCTGGAGAGAAACCCTCCTGTAGGTTTTAACTCCAACCCTGTTCCTGGAGAGAAACCCTCCTGTAGGTTTTAACTCCAACCCTGTTCCTGGAGAGAAACCCTCCTGTAGGTTTTAACTCCAACCCTGTTCCTGGAGAGAAACCCTCCTGTAGGTTTTAACTCCAACCCTGTTCCTGGAGAGAAACCCTCCTGTAGGTTTTAACTCCAACCCTGTTCCTTCCTGGAGAGAAACCCTCCTGTAGGTTTTAACTCCAACCCTGTTCCTGGAGAGAAACCCTCCTGTAGGTTTTAACTCCAACCCTGTTCCTGGAGAGAAACCTCCTGTAGGTTTAACTCCAACCCTGTTCCAACTCCAACCCTGTTCCTGGAGAGAAACCCTCCTGTAGGTTGGTGAAGTCCTCCAACCCTGTTCCTGGAGAGAAACCCTCCTCCTAGGTTTTAACTCCAACCCTGTTCCTGGAAGAATACCCTCCTCATTGGTCTAACTCACCCTGTTCAGAACACATTCAACTGACCCTGTTCCTGGACATCACATTTCTGTGGTCTCATTGGTCCCAACCCTGTTTAGAAACCCTCCTGTAGGTTTAACTCCAACATCCATTTCTGTGGATCTCATTGGTCCCCCATTTAGAAAACCTCAACTAGGTTTTAACTCACATTTCTGTGGATCTCCTGGTAACTCATTCAGAAACCCTCCTCAACTGAACATCACATTTCTAACTCCAACCCTGTTCCAGAACACCCTCCTAGGTTTTAACTCAACCATTTCTGAAATCTCATTGGTCCCCTATTCAGAAGACATTCAACTGAACTCACATTTCTGAAATCTCCTTAGGTTTTAACTCCAACCCTGTTCCTGGACAGAAACCCTCCTGTCATCTCATTAACTCCCCCTGTTCAGAACACATTCAACTGAACATCATATTTCTGTCATCTCATTGGTCTCTCATTCAGAAACGTTCAACCATCACATTCCTGTGGATCTCATTGGTCCCTCATTTAGAACTCCGTTCAACTGAACATCATACCCTGTCATCTCATTGGTCTCTCATTTAGAACACATTCAACTGAACATCACATTTCTGTCATCTCATTGGTCTCTCATTTAGAACACATTCAACTGAACATCACATTTCTGTGGATCTCATTGGTCCTCATTTAGAACACGTTCAACTGAACATCACAACCCTGTCATCTCATTGGTCTCTCATTTTAGAAAATTCAACTGAACATCATATTTCTGTGGATCTCATTGGTCTCTCATTCAGAACACATTCAACTGAACATCACATTTCTGAGAGAATCTCATTGGTCCTCATTCAGTTCAACTGAACATCACCAACCCTGTGATCTCATTGGTACCTCATTTAGAACACGTTCAACTGAACATCACATTTCTGTCATCTCATTGGTCCCTCATTTAGAAAACCCTCAACTGAACATCACATTTCTGTCATCTCATTGGTCCCTCATTTTAGAACACGTTCAACTGAACATCACATTTCTGTCATCTCATTGGTCCCTCATTTAGAACACGTTCAACTGAACATCACATTCCTGTCATCTCATTGGTCCTCATTTAGAACACTGTTCAACTGAACATCACATTACTGTCATCTCATTGGTCCCTCATTCAGAACACGTTCAACTGAACATCACATTACTGTCATCTCATTGGTCCCTCATTTAGAACACGTTCAACTGAACATCACATTACTGTCATCTCATTGGTCTCTCATTCAGAACACATTCAACTGAACATCACATTACTGTCATCTCATTGGTCTCTCATTTAGAACACATTCAACTGAACATCACATTACTGTCATCTCATTGGTCCCTCATTTAGAACACGTTCAACTGAACATCACATTTCTGTGGATCTCATTGGTCTCTCATTCAGAACACATTCAACTGAACATCACATTTCTGTGGATCTCATTGGTCCTCATTTAGAACACGTTCAACTGAACATCACATTTCTGTCATCTCATTGGTCCTCATTTAGAACACGTTCAACTGAACATCACATTTCTGTGGATCTCATTCAGAACACATTCTGAACATCATTTCTGTGGATCTCACACGTTCAACTGAACATCACATTTCTGTCATCTCATTGGTCCTCATTCAGAACACATTCAACTGAACATCACATTTCTGTGGATCTCATTGGTCTCTCATTTAGAACACATTCAACTGAACATCACATTTCTGTCATCTCATTGGTCCCTCATTCAGAACACGTTCAACTGAACATCACATTTCTGTGGATCTCATTGGTCTCTCATTTAGAACACGTTCAACTGAACATCACATTTCTGTGGATCTCATTGGTCCCTCATTCAGAACACATTCAACTGAACATCACATTTCTGTGGATCTCATTGGTCCTCATTTAGAACACGTTCAACTGAACATCACATTTCTGTGGATCTCATTGGTCTCTCATTTAGAACACGTTCAACTGAACATCACATTTCTGTCATCTCATTGGTCTCTCATTTAGAACACGTTCAACTGAACATCACATTTCTGTCATCTCATTGGTCTCTCATTTAGAACACGTTCAACTGAACATCACATTACTGTCATCTCATTGGTCCCTCATTTAGAACACGTTCAACTGAACATCACATTTCTGTCATCTCATTGGTCTCTCATTTAGAACACGTTCAACTGAACATCACATTTCTGTGGATCTCATTGGTCCCTCATTCAGAACACATTCAACTGAACATCACATTTCTGTGGATCTCATTGGTCCCTCATTCAGAACACATTCAACTGAACATCACATTTCTGTGGATCTCATTGGTCCCTCATTCAGAACACATTCAACTGAACATCACATTTCTGTGGATCTCATTGGTCCCTCATTTAGAACACGTTCAACTGAACATCACATTACTGTCATCTCATTGGTCCCTCATTTAGAACACGTTCAACTGAACATCACATTTCTGTCATCTCATTGGTCCCTCATTCAGAACACGTTCAACTGAACATCATATTTCTTGTCATCTCATTGGTCTCTCATTCAGAACACATTCAACTGAACAGCACAATTTCTGTCATCTCATTTCCCTCATTTAGAACACGTTCAACTGAACATCCTTCTGTCATCTCATTGGTCCCTCATTCAGAACACACAACACACACATTTCTGTCATCACATTGGTCCCACATTCAGAACACACACAACACACACACATTGGTCACTCACACACACGTTCACACAACATCCCATTTCACATCTCATTGGTCCCACACACACACACACACACACACACACACTGGTGTGGTCACTCTGACTAAAGTCACTAAATAAAAAATAAATACAATCTTTCACACTCTGCTACACCTTCTCTCCATCTGTATCCCAGCTGGCACCCTATTCCCTATGTAGTGCACTACTTTTGACCAGGGGTCATAGGTCTTTGGTCAAAAAAAAGTTGTGCACTACATAGGGAATGAAGGTGACATTTGGGACGTCACGTCCTTCGCCTCCAGACCCCCTTTACCCAGTCGGGGGGTAACTATAGCGACGACGCCCGAATGCGATATAGTATGCGTGGATGAGCATCCTGTCACGCAGTTCTGAGCTCCGAGCGAAAGAGAGAGAGGGAGAGTGGAGCAGGACAGGGCGACACAGAAATGTCTTCTAGTTCAAATGCTAATTTTACATATTTAATGCTGCTGGGGGAGATAGGGAACAAGGGGGGCGGGGGGTTCAGTATTGCAGGCTGGAGTGGGGGGGGGGGTGAAGAGGAGGGTTGTACATGGGGGAAAAAGGATATCTCTTTCCTATTAGCTTATGTAATTGTACTGAGCTGGGACAGGGGACAGAGATAAGAAAAGATAGGAGTGAGAGAGACAGAGACATTGACATAGATAGAGAGAGAGAGACAGAGAGATAGATAGAGACAGTGAGATAGATAGAGACAGTGAGATAGATAGAGACAGTGAGATAGATAGAGACAGTGAGATAGATAGAGACAGTGAGATAGATAGAGAGAGAGAGACAGAGAGATAGATAGAGACAGTGAGATAGATAGAGACATTGACATAGATAGAGAGAGAGAGACAGATAGAGAGAGACAGAGAGATAGATAGAGACAGTGAGATAGATAGAGACAGAGAGATAGATAGAGACAGTGAGATAGATAGAGACAGTGAGATAGATAGAGACAGTGAGATAGATAGAGACAGTGAGATAGATAGAGACAGTGAGATAGATAGAGACAGTGAGATAGATAGAGACAGTGAGATAGATAGAGACAGTGAGATAGATAGA
>NC_068436.1:21868982-21870862 GCF_023373465.1 Oncorhynchus keta
ACACACACACACACACCTCTCTGTCTCTTTCATAATGAGCTGCAGCTCCATGCTGTCATGTTCAGAAGTGTCTCTCTCTTTCAGGAGGAAAAGGGGAAAGAGGAGAGAGAGCAAAGAATAAAGAAATGTCTGAAAGAAAAACAAGCTCCAGCGCCGCCCATGAGGTCAGAGTTCACCGAGACCAAGGAAACCCGTCCCGAATGGCTCCAGCCTGGCCCATGAGGTCAGAGTTCACTGAGACCAAGGGAGACCGTCCCGAATGGCTCCAGCCTGGCCCATGAGGTCAGAGTTCACTCGAGACCAAGGAAACCCATCCCGAATGGCTCCAGCGTGGCACATGAGGTCAGAGTTCACCCGAGACCAAGGAAACCCATCCCGATTGGCTCCAGCCTGGCCCATGAGGTCAGAGTTCACCCTATTCCTTACATATTGCACTACATTTGACCAATGTCCTATTTGAGCCCTGGTCACTAGAAGGTCATTATTTAGAGAACAGGAAGCTCTATGGGCCTGGTCACTAGAAGGTCATTACGTAGAGAACAGGAAGCTCTATGGCCCTGGTCACTAGAAGGTCATTACGTAGAGAACAGGAAGCTCTATGGGCCTGGTCACTAGAAGGTCATTACGTAGAGAACAGGAAGCTCTATGGGCCTGGTCACTAGAAGGTCATTACGTAGAGAACAGGAAGCTCTATGGGCCTGGTCACTAGAAGGTCATTACGTAGAGAACAGGAAGCTCTATGGGCCTGGTCACTAGAAGGTCATTAGGTGGAGAACAGGAAGCTGCATGGGCCTGGTCACTAGAAGGTCATTACGTAGAGAACAGGAAGCTCTATGGGCCTGGTCACTAGAAGGTCATTACGTAGAGAACAGGAAGCTCTATGGGCCTGGTCACTAGAAGGTCATTGCGTAGAGAACAGGAAGCTGTATGGGCCTGGTCACTAGAAGGTCATTACACAGGGGACACCAAAGGGATGCTAGGAAGCATGAGTAGTGACAGGCCTCTAGCATTGGCTTAGACCCTCGGGTTTGCTAATGCTAGGCTAACGCTAATGCTAGGCTAACGGTGTTAGCCAAACAGTGCATCACCTCTATAAACAGCTTGGCTGGGCTAACGCTAGGCTAACGGTGTTAGCCAAACAGTGCATCACCACTATAAACAGCTTGGCTGGGCTAACGCTAGGCTAACGGTGTTAGCCAAACAGTGCATCGCCTCTATAAACAGCTTGGATGGGCTAACGATAGGCTAATTCCGCTAACTCTGTTACCACTGTGGCTTTATCTCCATCAGTCCGACTGACTTCGTTAAACTCAGGGATTTTGCCCCAAATTGAACCCTATTCCCTACATAGTACACTACTTTAAACCAGGGCCTTATTCCCTACATAGTACACTACTTTAGACCAGGGCCCATTTGGCATATGTATCCAGGTAATTAGCTCGATGGGCTATCGGCGGAACGCTTTAGCCTAATACAAGCTTAAGGATCACATGCAGGGGATTTGGGTCTAACCATTTAGATTTAAACCAATGAGGGAGAGAAGGCATACATCCCAAATGGCACCCTATTCCCTATATAGTGAACTACTAGTGACCAGAGCCCTATTCCCTATATAGTGAACTACTGGTGACCAGAGCCCTATTCCCTATATAGTGAACTACTAGTGACCAGGGCCCTATTCCCTATATAGTGCACTATATAGACCAGAGCCCTATTCCCTATATAGTGAACTACTAGTGACCAGAGCCCTATTGCCTACACTACTATAGACAGGGCAGTTTCACTCGTTCTTAAACCTCACCTTGGGGAACCCCATTACGTTTCACTCGTTCTTAAACCTCACCTTGGGGAACCCCATTATGTTTCACCTGTTCTTAAAC
>NC_068436.1:21870962-21885591 GCF_023373465.1 Oncorhynchus keta
CAACCCTGTTCCTGGAGAGAGACCCCTCCTGTAGGTTTTAACTCCAACCCTGTTCCTGGAGAGAAACCCTCCTGTAGGTTTTAACTCCAACCCTGTTCCTGGAGAGAAACCCTCCTCTAGGTTGTAACTCCAACCCTGTTCCTGGAGAGAAACCCTCCTGTAGGTTGTAACTAACCTGATTCATCTTATCAACCAGCTGATTACTAGAATCAGGTCCACACAGGAACTAAAGCCGTAGTTTTGTAGGCTATGTGCTACATACTTCATATTGTTGATACATGTATAGTACTCCTGGTGAAGGACTGCCTGAACCCAGCCAATATCCCTCTCAAAACCCTACTTCCTGGTTTCTATTACTCAGAACACGTTCCACTGAACATCATATTTCTGTCATCTCATTGGTCTCTCATTCAGAACACATTCAACTGAACATCACATTTCTGTGGATCTCATTGGTCCCTCATTTAGAACACGTTCAACTGAACATCACATTACTGTCATCTCATTGGTCTCTCATTCAGAACACATTCAACTGAACATCACATTTCTGTGGATCTCATTGGTCTCTCATTCAGAACACGTTCAACTGAACATCACATTTCTGTGAATCTCATTGGTCTCTCGTTCAACTGAACATCACATTTCTGTGCATCTCATTGGTCTCTCATTCAGAACACGTTCAACTGAACATCACATTTCTGTGGATCTCATTGGTCCCTCATTTAGAACACATTCAACTGAACATCACATTTCTGTGGATCTCATTGGTCCCTCATTTAGAACACGTTCAACTGAACATCATATTTCTGTCATCTCATTGGTCTCTCATTTAGAACACGTTCAACTGAACATCACATTACTGTCATCTCATTGGTCTCTCATTTAGAACACGTTCAACTGAACATCACATTACTGTCATCTCATTGGTCTCTCATTTAGAACACGTTCAACTGAACATCACATTACTGTCATCTCATTGGTCCCTCATTTAGAACACGTTCAACTGAACATCACATTACTGTCATCTCATTGGTCTCTCATTCAGAACACGTTCAACTGAACATCACATTTCTGTCATCTCATTGGTCCCTCATTCAGAACACATTCAACTGAACATCACATTTCTGTGGATCTCATTGGTCCCTCATTTAGAACACGTTCAACTGAACATCACATTACTGTCATCTCATTGGTCCTCATTCAGAACACATTCAACTGAACATCACATTACTGTCATCTCATTGGTCCCTCATTTAGAACACGTTCAACTGAACATCACATTACTGTCATCTCATTGGTCTCTCATTCAGAACACATTCAACTGAACATCACAATTCCACTGTTCATTTCTCTCTCTCTCTCTGGCCTTCTGTCATCTCATTGGTCCCTATTCAGACACACACACACACACACACACACACACACACACACACACACACACTCACACACACACACACACACACACACACACACACACACACACACACACACACACACACACACACACACACACACACACACACACACACACACACACACACACACTGGTGTGGTCACTCTGACTAAAGTCACTAAATAAAAAATAAATACAATCTTTCACACTCTGCTACACCTTCTCTCCATCTGTATCCCAGCTGGCACCCTATTCCCTATGTAGTGCACTACTTTTGACCAGGGGTCATAGGTCTTTGGTCAAAAAAAGTTGTGCACTACATAGGAATGAAGGTGACATTTGGGACGCCACGTCCTTCGCCTCCAGACCCCCTTTACCCAGTCGGGGGGTAACTATAGCGACGACGCCCGAATGCGATATAGTATGCGTGGATGAACATCCTGTCACGCAGTTCTGAGCTCTGGAGCGAAAAGAGAGAGGGAGAGTGGAGCAGGACAGGGCGACACAGAAATGTCTTCTAGTTCAAATGCTAATTTTACATATTTAATGCCGCTGGGGGGAGATAGGGAACAAGGGGGGTTCAGTATTGCAGGCTGGAGTGGAGGGGGCGTGAAGAGGAGGGTTGTACATGGGGAAAAGGATATCTCTTTCCTATTAGCTTATGTAATTGTACTGAGCTGGGACAGGGGACAGAGATAAGAAAAGATAGAGTGAGAGAGACAGAGACATTGACATAGATAGAGAGAGAGAGAGAGAGAGAGAGAGACAGTGAGATAGACAGAGAGAGAGAGAGAGAAATTAAAAGGAAATTATCCTAACAGAGAAAATGTCCTCCTGTGTGCTACCTATATCCCCCCACTAGAATCCCCATATTTTAATGAAGACAGCTTCTCCATCCTGGAGGCGAAATCAATCATTTCCAGGCCCAGGGACATGTACTAGTCTGTGGCGACCTAAATGCCAGAACCGGACAAGAACCTGACACCCTCAGCACACAGGGGACAAACATCTGCCTGGGAGGTGACAGCATCCTCCCACATATGCCCCCTAGGCACAACTATGACAACATAACCAACAAAAACGGGTCACAACTCCGCAGCTCTGTCGCACGCTGGGTATGTACATAGTCAACGGTAGGCTTCGAGGGGACTCCTATGGTAGATACACCTATAGCTCATCTCTTGGCAGTAGTACTGTAGACTACTTTATCACTGACCTCAACCCAGAATCTCTCAGAGCGTTCACAGTCAGTCCACTAACACCCCTATCAGACCACAGCAAAATCACAGTCTACTTAAACAGAGCAATACTCAACCACGAGGCATCAAAGCCAAAGGAACTGAGTAACATTAAGAAATGCTATAGGTGGAAGGAATGCAGTTTGGAAACCTACCAAAAAAACAATTAGGCAACAACAAATTCAATCCCTTTAGACAATTTCCTGGGTAAAACGTTCCACTGTAATAGTGAAGGTGTAAACTTGGCAGTAGAAAATCTTAACAGTATATTTGACCTCTCAGCTTCCCTATCAAATCTAAAATCTCAAATAGAAAACCGAAGAAAATTAACAATAATGACAAATGGTTTGATGAGGAATACAAAAATCTAAGAAAGAAATTGAGAAACCTGTCCAACCAAAAACATAGAGACCCGGAAAACCTGAGTCTACGCTTCACTATGGTGAATCACTAAAACAATACAGAAATACACTACGGAAAAGAAGGAACAGCATGTCAGAAATCAGCTCAATGCAATTGAAGAATCCATAGACTCTAACCACTTCTGGGAAAATTGGAAAAACACTAAACAAACAACAACACGAAGAATTATCTATCCAAAATGGAGATGTCTGGGTAAACCACTTCTCCAATCTTTTGGTTCTATAACAAAGAACAAAGAGCAAAACATATACATGATCAACTACAGATCTTAGAATCAACTATTAAAGACTACCAGAACCCACTGGATTCTCCAATTACATTGAATGAGTTACAGGACAAAATAAAAACCCTCCAACCCAAAAAGGCCTGTGGTGTCGATGGTATCCTCAATGAAATGATCAAATATACAGACAACAAATTCCAACTGGCTATACTAAAACTCTTTAACATCATACTTAGCTCTGGCATCTTCCCCAATATTTGGAACCAAGGACTGATCACCCCAATCCACAAAAGTGGAGACAAATTTGACCCCAATAACTACCGTGGAATATGTGTCAACAGTAACCTTGGGAAAATCCTCTGCATTATTATTAACAGCAGACTCGTACATTTCCTCAATGAAAACAATGTACTGAGCAAATGTCAAATTGGCTTTTTACCAAATTACCGTACAACAGATCATGTATTCACCCTGCACACCTTAATTGACAACCAAACAAACCAAAACAAAGGCAAAGTCTTCTCATGCTTTGTTGATTTCAAAAGCCTTCGACTCAATTTGGCATGAGGGTCTGCTATACAAACTGATGGAAAGTGGTGTTGGGGGTAAAACATATGACATTATAAAATCCATGTACACAAACAACAAGTGTGCGGTTAAAATTGGCAAAGAACACACACATTTCTTCACACAGGGTCGTGGGGTTAGACAGGGATGCAGCTTAAGCCCCACCCTCTTCAACATATATATCAACGAACTGGGCGCGGGCACTAGAAAAGTCTGCAGCACCCGGCCTCACCCTACTAGAATCCTCAAATGTCTGCTGTTTGCTGATGATCTGGTGCTTCTGTCACCAACCAAGGAGGGCCTACAGCAGCACCTAGATCTTATGCACAGATTCTGTCAGACCTGGGCCCTGACAGTAAATCTCAGTAAGACCAAAATAATGGTGTTCCAAAAAAAGGTCGAGTCACCAGGACCACAAATACAAATTCCATCTCGACACTGTTGCCCTAGAGCACACAAAAAACTATACATACCTTGGCCTAAACATCAGCGCCACAGGTAACTTCCACAAAGGTGTGAACGATCTGAGAGACAAGGCAAGAAGGGCATTCTATGCCATCAAAAGAAACATAAATTTCAACATACCAATTAGGATTTGGCTAAAAATACTTGAATCAGTCATAGAGCCCATTGCCCTTTATGGTTGTGAGGTCTGGGGTCCGCTCACCAACCAAGACTTCACAAAATGGGACAAACACCAAATTGAGACTCTGCACGCAGAATTCTGCAAAAATATCCTCCGTGTACAACGTAAAACACCAAATAATGCATGCAGAGCAGAATTAGGCCGATACCCACTAATTATCAAAATCCAGAAAAGAGCCATTAAATTCTACAACCACCTAAAAGGAAGCGATTCACAAACCTTCCATAACAAAGCCATCACAAACAGAGAGATGAACCTGGAGAAGAGTCCCCTAAGCAAACTGGTCCTGGGGCTCTGTTCACAAACACAAACACACCCTACAGAGCCCCAGGACAACAGCACAATTAGACCCAACCAAATCATGAGAAAACAAAAGATAATTACTTAACACATTGGAAAGAATTAACAAAAAACAGAGCAAACTAGAATGCTATTTGGCCCTACACAGAGAGTACACAGCGGCAGAATACCTGACCACTGTGACTGACCCAAAATTAAGGAAAGCTTTGACTATGTACAGACTCAGTGAGCATAGCCTTGCTATTGAGAAAGGCCGCCATAGGCAGACATGGCTCTCAAGAGAAGACAGGCTATGTGCTCACTGCCCACAAAATGAGGTGGAAACTGAGCTGCACTTCCTAACCTCCTGCCCAATGTATGACCATATTAGAGAGACATATTTCCCCAGATCACACAGATCCACAAAGAATTCGAAAACATATCCAATTTTGAAAAACTCCCATACCTACTGGGTGAAATTCCACAGTGTGCCATCACAGCAGCAAGATTTGTGACCTGTTGCCACGAGAAAAGGGCAACCAGTGAAGAACAAACACCATTGTAAATACAACCCATATTTATGCTTATTTATTTTATCTTGTGTCCTTTAATTATTTGTACATTGTGTATATGTGTGTATGTATATATATATATATATATATATATATATATATATATATATATATATATATATATATAATATGACATTTGTAATGTCTTTACTGTTTTGAAACTGTTGTATGTGTAATGTTTACTGTTAATTTTTGTTGTTTTTCACTTTATATATTCACTTTGTATGTTGTCTACCTCACTTGCTTTGGCAATGTTAACACATGTTTCCCATGCCAATAAAGCCCTTGAATTGAATTGAAATTGAATTGAGAGACAGTGAGATAGAGAGAGAGAGACAGTGAGATAGAGAGAGAGACAGTGAGATACAGAGAGAGAGAGAGAGAGACAGTGAGATAAAGAGAGAGAGAGAGAGACAGACAGACAGAGAGAGAGAGAGAGAGAGAGAGAGAGAGAGAGATAGAGAGAGAGAGAGAGAGAGAGAGAGAGAGACAACACACACTGGCCAGCCGTTTCCTTCTTCCAGCTGACCTCTCTCGTCTAATCTCCCTTTACCTTCATTCCTAAAATAACACTCCATAATCCAGGCAGTAATCAACCGTGAACCTGATGGAGAATAGAACTAGAATGGGGGAACTGGACAGGAATCTGTCTCGAGTTAAGTGGGTTTTTGAGTCGAGGAATAGATCTGTCTCGACTCATAACCAACTTCTTTCTCGACTCATATTCCTGTCTCTCTCTTTATCCCACTGTCTCGCCTCTCCTTATCTCACTCTCTTTATCTCACTCTCTCTCTTGTGTGTGTCTCTCTTTGTGTGTGTCTCTCTTTGTGTGTGTCTCTCTCCTTTATCTCACTCTTTATCTCTTTGTCTCTCTCTCTCTCTCTCTTGTGTGTGTCTCTCTCTTATGTGTCTCTCTCTCTTTATGTGTGTCCTCCCGTGTCCTGTCTCTGTGTGTGTCCCCCTTTGTGTGTGTCTCTCTATGTGTGTCTCTCCATGTGTGTCTCTCTCTCTCCATGTGTACCCTCTCAGTCTCTTTGTGTGTCTCCTCCCTTTGTGTGTGTGTCTCTCTCTCTCCACTCTCGCCTCCTTGTGTGTCTCTCTCTCTCTCTCTCTCTCTCTAATTCAATTAAATTAAAGGGGCTTTATTGGCATGGGAAAATACACTTACATTGCCAAAGCAAATGGAACAAACAATAAACGAAAGGGAAAACTCTACCACCATTAAGGTAGG
The DNA here is from genome assembly GCF_023373465.1 of Oncorhynchus keta. Classification (NCBI taxonomy): domain Eukaryota; kingdom Metazoa; phylum Chordata; class Actinopteri; order Salmoniformes; family Salmonidae; genus Oncorhynchus; species Oncorhynchus keta. The sequence goes on from NC_068436.1 coordinate 21,877,535, forward strand.
GGTTAAATAGTACTACCAACATTAAGGTAGGGGTTAAATAGTACCACCAACAGTAAGGTAGGGGGTTAAATAGTACTACAGACAGTAAGGTTGGGGTTAAATAGTACCACAGACAGTAAGGCTGGGGTCAAATAGTACCACCAACATTAAGGTAGGGGCTAAATAGCACCACCAACAGTAAGCAGCAGGGGTTAAATAGTACTCACCAACAGTAAGGTAGGGTTAAATAGCACCACCAACAGTAAGGTAGGGGTTAAATAGTACTACCAACAGTAAGGTAGGGTTAAATAGCACCACCACCAGTAAGGCAGGGGTTAAATAGCACCACCACCAGTAAGGTAGGGGCTAAATAGCACCACCACCATTAAGGCAGGGGTTAAATAGCACCACCAACAGTAAGGTAGGGGTTAAATAGTACCACCAACAGTAAGGCAGGGGTTAAATAGTACTACCACCAGTAAGGTAGGGGTTAAATAGCACTACCACCATTAAGGTTGGGGTTAAATAGCACTACCAACAGTAAGGTAGGGGTTAAATAGCACTACCACCATTAAGGTAGGGGTTAAATAGTACTACCACCATTAAGGTAGGGGTTAAATAGTACTACCACCCAGTAAGGTTGGGGTTAAATAGTACTACCACCATTAAGGTTGGGGTTAAATAGCACCACCACCATTAAGGTTGGGGTTAAATAGCACTACCACCATTAAGGTAGGGGTTAAATAGCACTACCACCATTAAGGCTTGGGGTTAAATAGCACCACCAACCATTAAGGTAGGGTTAAATAGCACCACCAACCATTAAGGTAGGGTTAAATAGTACTACCACCATTAAGGTAGGGGTTAAATAGCACCACCACCATTAAGGGGGTTAAATAGCACCACCACCATTAAGGTTCAGGTTAAATAGTACTACCACCATTAAGGTAGGGTTAAATAGCACCACCATTAAGGTTGGGGTTAAATAGCACTACCACCATTAAGGTTGGGGTTAAATAGTACCACCACCATTAAGGTTGGGGGTTAAATAGCACCACCAACCATTAAGGTAGGGTTAAATAGCACCACCACCATTAAGGTAGGGTTTAAATAGCACCACCACCATTAAGGTAGGGGTTAAATAGCACTACCACCATTAAGGTAGGGGTTAAATAGCACTACCACCATTAAGGTAGGGGTTAAATAGCACTACCACCATTAAGGTAGGGGTTAAATAGTACCACCACCATTAAGGTAGGGGTTAAATAGTACTACCACCATTAAGGTAGGGTTAAAATAGTACTACCACCATTAAGGTAGGGGTTAAATAGCACTACCACCATTAAGGTTGGGGTTAAATAGTACTACCACCATTAAGGTAGGGGTTAAATAGCACTACCACCATTAAGGTTGGGGGTTAAATAGCACTACCACCATTAAGGCAGGGGTTAAATAGCACCACCACCATTAAGGTAGGGTTAAATAGTACACCACCATTAGGTAGGGGTTAAATAGCACCACCAACCATTAAGGTAGGGTTAAATAGCACCACCAACCATTAAGGTAGGGTTAAATAGCACCACCACCAGCAAGGTAGGGTTAAATAGCACCACCAACCATTAAGGTAGGGGTTAAATAGCACCACCATTAAGGTAGGGGGTTAAATAGCACCACCACCATTAAGGTAGGGGTTAAATAGCACCACAGACAGTAAGGTAGGGCTAAATAGCACCACCGACAGTAAGGTAGGGGTTAAATAGCACCACAGACAGTAAGGTAGGGGTTAAATAGCACCACAGACAGTAAGGTAGGGGTTAAATAGCACCACCAACAGTAAGGTTGGGGTTAAATAGCACCACAGACAGTAAGGTAGGGGTTAAATAGCACCACCGACAGCAAGGTTGGGGTTAAATAGCACTACAGACAGTAAGGTAGGGGTTAAATAGCACTACCAACAGTAAGGTTGGGGTTAAATAGCACTACCACCAGTAAGGTAGGGGTTAAATAGCACTACAGACAGTAAGGTAGGGGTTAAATAGCACCACAACCCATTAAGGCAGGGGTTAAATAGCACCACCAACAGTAAGGTAGGGGTTAAATAGTACCACAGACAGTAAGGTAGGGGTTAAATAGCACCACAGACAGTAAGGTAGGGGTTAAATAGCACCACAGACAGTAAGGTAGGGGTTAAATAGCACCACAGACAGTAAGGTAGGGTTAAATAGCACCACAGACAGTAAGGTAGGGTTAAATAGTACCACAGACAGTAAGGTAGGGGTTAAATAGCACCACAGACAGTAAGGTAGGGTTAAATAGCACCACCACCAGTAAGGTAGGGGCTAAATAGTACCACAGACAGTAAGGTAGGGGTTAAATAGCACTACAGACAGTAAGGTAGGGGTTAAATAGTACCACAGACAGTAAGGTAGGGGTTAAATAGTACTACAGACAGTAAGGTAGGGGTTAAATAGCACCACCACCAGTAAGGTAGGGGTTAAATAGTACTACAGACAGTAAGGTAGGGGTTAAATAGTACCACCACCAGTAAGGTAGGGGTTAAATAGCACCACAGACAGTAAGGTAGGGGTTAAATAGTACCACAGACAGTAAGGTAGGGTTAAATAGTACTACAGACAGTAAGGTAGGGGTTAAATAGCACCACAGACAGTAAGGTAGGGGTTAAATAGTACCACCACCAGTAAGGTAGGGGTTAAATAGTACCACCAACAGTAAGGTAGGGGTTTAAATAGTACCACAGACAGTAAGGTAGGGGTTAAATAGCACTACAGACAGTAAGGTAGGGTTAAATAGCACCACAGACAGTAAGGTAGGGGTTAAATAGTACCACAGACAGTAAGGTAGGGGTTAAATAGTACCACCAACCAGTAAGGTAGGGGTTAAATAGCACCACAGACAGTAAGGTAGGGGTTAAATAGCACCACAGACAGTAAGGTAGGGGGTTAAATAGCACCACCACCAGTAAGGTAGGGGTTAAATAGCACCACAGACAGTAAGGTAGGGGTTAAATAGCACCACAGACAGTAAGGTAGGGGTTAAATAGTACTACAGACAGTAAGGTAGGGTTAAATAGTACCACAGACAGTAAGGTAGGGGTTAAATAGTACCACCACCAGTAAGGTAGGGTTAAATAGTACCACCAACAGTAAGGTAGGGGTTAAATAGTACTACAGACAGTAAGGTAGGGGTTAAATAGTACTACAGACAGTAAGGTAGGGGTTAAATAGTACTACAGACAGTAAGGTAGGGGTTAAATAGTACTACAGACAGTAAGGTAGGGGTTAAATATTACTACCAACCATTAAGGTAGGGGTTAAATAGTACTACAGACAGTAAGGTAGGGGTTAAATAGCACTACAGACAGTAAGGTAGGGTTAAATATTACTACCAGACAGTAAGGTAGGGGTTAAATAGTACTACAGACAGTAAGGTAGGGTTAAATAGTTACCACCATAGGTAGGGGTTAAATAGCACTACAGACAGTAAGGTAGGGGTTAAATAGCACCACAGACAGTAAGGTAGGGGTTAAATAGTACTACCAACAGTAAGGTAGGGGTTAAATAGTACCACCACACCAGTAAGGTAGGGGTTAAATAGTACTACAGACAGTAAGGTAGGGGTTAAATAGTACTACAGACAGTAAGGTAGGGGTTAAATATTACTACCAGACAGTAAGGTAGGGTTAAATAGTACTACAGACAGTAAGGTAGGGGTTAAATAGTACTACCAACAGTAAGGTAGGGGTTAAATAGTACCACAGACAGTAAGGTAGGGGTTAAATAGCACCACAGACAGTAAGGTAGGGTTAAATAGTACTACAGACAGTAAGGTAGGGGTTAAATAGTACCACAGACAGTAAGGTAGGGGTTAAATAGTACTACCAACAGTAAGGTAGGGTTAAATAGTACTACAGACAGTAAGGTAGGGTTAAATAGTACTACAGACAGTAAGGTAGGGTTAAATAGTACTACAGACAGTAAGGTAGGGGTTAAATAGTACTACAGACAGTAAGGTAGGGGTTAAATAGTACTACAGACAGTAAGGTAGGGGTTAAATAGCACTACCAACAGTAAGGTAGGGTTAAATAGCACTACAGACAGTAAGGTAGGGGTTAAATAGTACTACCAACAGTAAGGTAGGGTTAAATAGTACTACAGACAGTAAGGTAGGGGTTAAATAGTACCACCAACAGTAGGTAGGGGTTAAATAGTACTACCAACAGTAAGGTAGGGGTTAAATAGTACTACAGACAGTAAGGTAGGGGTTAAATAGTACTACCAACAGTAAGGTAGGGGGTTAAATAGTACTACAGACATTAAGGTAGGGGTTAAATAGCACCACAGACATTAAGGTAGGGGTTAAATAGCACTACAGACAGTAAGGTAGGGGTTAAATAGTACTACCAACAGTAAGGTAGGGGTTAAATAGTACCACCAACAGTAAGGTAGGGGTTAAATAGTACTACAGACAGTAAGGTAGGGGTTAAATAGTACTACAGACAGTAAGGTAGGGGTTAAATAGTACTACAGACAGTAAGGTAGGGGTTAAATAGTACTACAGACAGTAAGGTAGGGGTTAAATAGCACCACAGACAGTAAGGTAGGGGTTAAATAGTACTACAGACAGTAAGGTAGGGGTTAAATAGCACAGACAGTAAGGTAGGGGTTAAATAGTACTACAGACAGTAAGGTAGGGGTTAAATAGTACACAGACAGTAAGGTAGGGGTTAAATAGTACCACAGACAGTAAGGTAGGGGTTAAATAGTACTACCAACAGTAAGGTAGGGGTTAAATAGTACTACAGACAGTAAGGTAGGGTTAAATAGTACACCACAGACAGTAAGGTAGGGGTTAAATAGTACTACAGACAGTAAGGTAGGGGTTAAATAGTACTACCAACAGTAAGGTAGGGGTTAAATAGTACTACAGACAGTAAGGTAGGGGTTAAATAGTACTACAGACAGTAAGGTAGGGGTTAAATAGTACTACCAACAGTAAGGTAGGGGTTAAATAGTACTACAGACAGTAAGGTAGGGGTTAAATAGTACTACAGACAGTAAGGTAGGGGTTAAATAGTACTACAGACAGTAAGGTAGGGGTTAAATAGTACTACCAACAGTAAGGTAGGGTTAAATTACTACAGACATAAGGTAGGGGTTAAATAGTACTACCAACAGTAAGGTAGGGGTTAAATAGTACTACCAACAGTAAGGTAGGGGTTAAATAGTACTACCAACAGTAAGGTAGGGGTTAAATAGTACTACAGACAGTAAGGTAGGGGTTAAATAGTACTACCAACAGTAAGGTAGGGGTTAAATAGTACTACAGACAGTAAGGTAGGGGTTAAATAGTACTACCAACAGTAAGGTAGGGGTTAAATAGTACTACAGACAGTAAGGTAGGGGTTAAATAGTACTACAGACAGTAAGGTAGGGGTTAAATAGTACTACCACCAGTAAGGTAGGGGTTAAATAGTACTACCAACAGTAAGGTAGGGGTTAAATAGTACTACCAACAGTAAGGTAGGGGTTAAATATTACTACCACCATTAAGGTAGGGGTTAAATAGTACTACAGACAGTAAGGTAGGGTTAAATAGTACTACAGACAGTAAGGTAGGGGTTAAATAGTACTACCAACCAGTAAGGTAGGGGTTAAATAGTACTACAGACAGTAAGGTAGGGGTTAAATAGTACCACCAACAGTAAGGTAGGGTTAAATAGTACTACAGACAGTAAGGTAGGGGTTAAATAGTACTACAGACAGTAAGGTAGGGGTTAAATAGTACTACCACCAGTAAGGTAGGGGTTAAATAGTACTACCAACAGTAAGGTAGGGGTTAAATAGTACTACCACCAACAGTAAGGTAGGGGTTAAATATTACTACCACCATTAAGGTAGGGGTTAAATAGTACTACAGACAGTAAGGTAGGGGTTAAATAGCACTACAGACAGTAAGGTAGGGGTTAAATAGTACTACCACCAGTAAGGTAGGGTTAAATAGTACTACCAACAGTAAGGTAGGGGTTAAATAGTACTACAGACAGTAAGGTAGGGGTTAAATAGTACTACCAACAGTAAGGTAGGGGTTAAATATTACTACCACCATTAAGGTAGGGGTTAAATAGTACTACAGACAGTAAGGTTGGGGTTAAATAGTACTAGCACCAACAGTAAGGTTGGGGTTAAATAGTACTACCAACAGTAAGGTAGGGGTTAAATAGTACTACAGACAGTAAGGTAGGGGTTAAATAGTACTACCAACAGTAAGGTAGGGGTTAAATAGTACTACAGACAGTAAGGTAGGGGTTAAATAGTACTACAGACAGTAAGGTAGGGGTTAAATAGTACTACCAACCAGTAAGGTAGGGTTAAATAGTACTACCAACAGTAAGGTAGGGGTTAAATAGTACTACCAACAGTAAGGTAGGGGTTAAATATTACTACCACCATTAAGGTAGGGTTAAATAGTACTACAGACAGTAAGGTAGGGGTTAAATAGTACTACAGACAGTAAGGTAGGGGTTAAATAGTACTACAGACAGTAAGGTAGGGGTTAAATAGTACTACCACCAGTAAGGTAGGGGTTAAATAGTACTACAGACAGTAAGGTAGGGGTTAAATAGTACTACAGACAGTAAGGTAGGGTTAAATAGTACTACAGACAGTAAGGTAGGGGTTAAATAGTACTACCAGACAGTAAGGTAGGGGTTAAATAGTACTACCACCAGTAAGGTAGGGGTTAAATATACTACCAACAGTAAGGTAGGGGTTAAATAGTACTACCAACAGTAAGGTAGGGGTTAAATATTACTACCACCATTAAGGTAGGGGTTAAATAGTACTACAGACAGTAAGGTAGGGGTTAAATAGTACCACCAGACAGTAAGGTAGGGGTTAAATAGTACTACCACCAGTAAGGTAGGGTTAAATAGTACTACCACCATTAAGGTAGGGGTTAAATAGTACCACAGACAGTAAGGTTGGGGTTAAATAGTACTACCAACAGTAAGGTAGGGGTTAAATAGTACTACCACCATTAAGGTAGGGGTTAAATAGTACTACAGACAGTAAGGTAGGGGTTAAATAGTACTACCACCATTAAGGTAGGGGTTAAATAGTACTACCAACAGTAAGGTAGGGGTTAAATATTACCACCACCATTAAGGTAGGGGTTAAATAGTACTACCACCAGTAAGGTAAGGGTTAAATATTACTACCACCATTAAGGTAGGGGTTAAATAGTACTACAGACAGGAAGGTTGGGGTTAAATAGTACTACCAACAGTAAGGTAGGGTTAAATTAGCACAACCAACAGTAAGGGGGTTAAATAGTACCACCAACAGTAAGGTAGGGGTTAAATAGTACTACAGACAGTAAGGTTGGGGTTAAATAGTACTACCACCATTAAGGTAGGGGTTAAATAGTACTACAGACAGTAAGGTAGGGGTTAAATAGTACTACCAGACAGTAAGGTAGGGGTTAAATAGTACTACCAGACAGTAAGGTAGGGGTTAAATAGTACTACCACCATTAAGGTAGGGGTTAAATAGTACTACAACAGTAAGGTAGGGGTTAAATAGTACTACCACCAACAGTAAGGTAGGGGTTAAATAGTACTACAGACAGTAAGGTAGGGTTAAATAGTACCACTGACAGTAAGGTAGGGTTAAATAGCACCACCAGACAGTAAGGTAGGGGTTAAATAGTACTACCAACAGTAAGGTAGGGGTTAAATAGTACTACAGACAGTAAGGTAGGGGTTAAATAGTACCACCAACAGTAAGGTAGGGTTAAATAGTACTACCAACAGTAAGGTAGGGGTTAAATAGCACTACCAACAGTAAGGTAGGGGTTAAATAGTACCACCAACAGTAACAGGGGTTAAATAGTACCACCAACAGTAAGGTAGGGGTTAAATAGTACTACCAACAGTAAGGTAGGGGTTAAATAGTTACTACCAACAGTAAGGTAGTAGGGGGGTTAAATAGTACTACCAACAGTAAGGTAGGGGTTAAATAGTACTACCAACAGTAAGGTAGGGGTTAAATAGTACTACC
>NC_068436.1:21885691-21903191 GCF_023373465.1 Oncorhynchus keta
CAGTGCACTGCTATACGGTTGACATGGACGATCATACCTAAGATATATTTTACAATCCATATTTACATTGAATTTATTTTCTTATAAGAATAAAATACAACAACTTACGTTTTTCTTCATCTGGACCGTTGTTGCATCTTCCTGCAAAACACAAAACACATCACAATAGAAGTATGTGTAGCCTACTGCAGTGGTTCTATAACCTCTCCTGGAGAACCCCCAGACTCTATGTAGCCTACTGCAGTGGTTCTCTAACCTCTCCTGGAGAACCCCCAGACTCTATGTAGCCTACTGCAGTGGTTCTCTAACCTCTCCTGGAGAACCCCCAGACTCTATGTAGCCTACTGCAGTGGTTCTCTAACCTCTCCTGGAGAACCCCCAGACTCTATGTAGCCTACTGCAGTGGTTCTCTAACCTCTCCTGGAGAACCCCAGACTCTATGTAGCCTACTGCAGTGGTTCTCTAACCTCTCCTGGAGAACCCCCAGACTCTATGTAACCTACTGCAGTGGTTCTCTAACCTCTCCTGGAGAACACCCAGACTCTATCTAACCTACTGCAGTGGTTCTATAACCTCTCCTGGAGAACCCCCAGACTCTATGTAACCTACTGCAGTGGTTCTCTAATCTCTCCTGGAGAACACCCAGACTCTATGTAGCCTACTGCAGTGGTTCTCTAACCTCTCCTGGAGAACCCCCAGACTCTATGTAACCTACTGCAGTGGTTCTATAACCTCTCCTGGTGAACCCCCAGACTCTATGTAGCCTACTGCAGTGGTTCTATAACCACTCCTGGAGAACCCCCAGACTCTATGAAACCTACTGCAGTGGTTCTCTAACCTCTCCTGGAGAACCCCCAGACTCTATGTAACCTACTGCAGTGGTTCTATAACCTCTCCTGGTGAACCCCCAGACTCTATGTAACCTACTGCAGTGGTTCTATAACCTCTCCTGGAGAACCCCCAGACTCTATGTAACCTACTGCAGTGGTTCTCTAACCTCTCCTGGAGAACCCCCAGACTCTATGTAACCTACTGCAGTGGTTCTCTAACCTCTCCTGGAGAACCCCCAGACTCTATGTAACCTACTGCAGTGGTTCTCTAACCTCTCCTGGAGAACCCCCAGACTCTATCAAACCTACTGCAGTGGTTCTATAACCTCTCTGGTGAACCCCAGACTCTATGGTACTGCAGTGGTTTCTATAACCTCTCCTGGAGAACCCCAGACTCTATGAAACCTACTGCAGTGGTTCTCTAACCTCTCCTGGAGAACCCCCAGACTCTATGTAACCTACTGCAGTGGTTCTATAACCTCTCCTGGAGAACCCCCAGACTCTATGTAACCTACTGCAGTGGTTCTATAACCTCTCCTGGAGAACCCCCAGACTCTATGTAGCCTACTGCAGTGGTTCTCTAATCTCTCCTGGAGAACCCACAGACTCTATGTAGCCTACTGCAGTGGTTCTCTAACCTCTCCTGGAGAACCCCCAGACTCTATGTAACCTACTGCAGTGGTTCTCTAACCTCTCCTGGAGAACCCCAGACTCTATGTAACCTACTGCAGTGGTTCTATAACCTCTCCTGGAGAACCCCCAGACTCTATGTAACCTACTGCAGTGGTTGTCTAATCTCTCCTGGAGAACCCCAGACTCTATGTAGCCTACTGCAGTGGTTCTCTAACCTATCCTGGAGAACCCCCAGACTCTATGTAACTTACTGCAGTGGTTCTCTAACCTCTCCTGGAGAACCCCAGACTTTATCCAACCTACTACAGTGGTTCTATAACCTCTCCTGGAGAACCCCCAGACTCTATGTAACCTACTGCAGTGGTTCTCTAACCTCTCCTGGAGAACCCCCAGACTCTATGTAACCTACTGCAGTGGTTCTCTAACCTCTCCTGGAGAACCCCCAGACTCTATGTAACCTACTGCAGTGGTTCTATAACCTCTCCTGGAGAACCCCCAGACTCTATGTAACCTACTGCAGTGGTTCTATAACCTCTCCTGGAGAACCCCCAGACTTTATGTAACCTACTGCAGTGGTTCTATAACCTCTCCTGGAGAACCCCCAGACTCTATGTAACCTACTGCAGTGGTTCTATAACCTCTCCTGGAGAACCCCCAGACTCTATGTAACCTACTGCAGTGGTTCTATAACCTCTCCTGGAGAACCCATAGACTTACCCTCTACAGTGGGATCAACTTACTTGCACCCCTGACTGGCAATGCACAAACAATACTTAAAAAAATATAAACAATATAATTATAGAGATAAACTCAAAATACCAGCGTGTGAGAAATACTGGACTTTATTAATGTTTCAATGGAACCAACTGAAATCATAATTATTTAATACAAAATAAATTTAACCAAAATCAAGGTTTCATAATTCTTGGCACTCATTTACTACTTAGTGCAACCACCTCTGGTAAGGATAACAGCATGGAGTCTTTTCCTGTAATGTTTGACAAGGTTCAGGAACACATTTGGAGGGGTTTTGGACCATTCCTCTATGCAGATCCTTTCAACATCCTTCACATTCTTGGGTTTGTGCTTATCAACTGCCCTCTTCAACTCATCCCACAGGTTTTCCATTGGATTGAGGTCTGGTGACTGAGATGGCCATGGCAGAACATTGATTTTTTTTGTTGTCACAGAACCATTTCTGTGTGGATCTTGAGGTATGTTTTGGGTCATTGTCTTGTTGGAAAGTCCACCTAGGGCCAAGTCCCAGCCTTCAGGCAGAGGCAAACAGATTGTCAGCCAAATTGCCTGGTACTTGGTGGAATTCATTATTCCATTTATCTTAACCAAGAACCCCTGGACCTCTGGAATTATAACAGCCCCAAAACATCACTGACCCCCTTCATATTTCACCGTGGGTATGAGGTGCCCCTGGACCTCTGGAATTATAACAGCCCCAAAACATCACTGACCCCCCCGTCATATTTCACCGTGGGTATGAGGTGCCTCTGGACCTCTGGAATTATAACAGCCCCAAAACATCACTGACCCCCCTTCATATTTCACCGTGGGTATGAGGTGCCTCTGGACCTCTGGAATTAAAACAGCCCCAAAACATCACTGACCCCCCCCCCGTCATATTTCATCGTGGGTATGAGGTGCCCCTGGACCTCTGGAATTAAAACAGCCCCAAAACATCACTGACCCCCCTTCATATTTCACCGTGGGTATGAGGTGCCTCTGGACCTCTGGAATTAAAACAGCCCAAAACATCACTGACCCCCCTTCATATTTCACCGTGGGTATGAGGTGCCCCTGGACCTCTGGAATTATAACAGCCCCAAAACATCACTGACCCCCTTCATATTTCACCGTGGGTATGAGGTGCCCTGGACCTCTGGAATTAAAACAGCCCCAAAACATCACTGACCCCCCCTTCATATTTCACCGTGGGTATGAGGTGCCCCTGGACCTCTGGAATTAAAACAGCCCGAAAACATCACTGACCCCCCTTCATATTTCACCGTGGGTATGAGGTGCCCCTGGACCTCTGGAATTATAACAGCCCCAAAACATCACTGACCCCCCTTCATATTTCACCGTGGGTATGAGGTGCCCCTGGACCTCTGGAATTAAAACAGCCCCAAAACATCACTGACCCCCCTTCATATTTCACCGTGGGTATGAGGTGCCCCTGGACCTCTGGAATTAAAACAGCCCCAAAACATCACTGACCCCCCCTTCATATTTCACCGTGGGTATGAGGTGCCTCTCCTTGCATGCATCTCTGTTTCGACGCCAAACATGCCGATGCTGTATCTGACCAAAACGTTCAATTTTGGTCTCACCTTCTTCCAGTGGCTTTGAACATCCCACGGAGCACCATTATATATACTATTATTTTTTTATATGGCACCATAACAAACCTGCCAAGAGAAGGCTGCTCACCAAAACTCATGGACCAAGAAAGTAGGGCAATTAATCAGAGAAGCAACATAGAGACCAGAGATAATCCTGAAGGATCTGCAAAGCTCCACATCAGAGATTGTAGTATCTGTCCATGGGACCACTTTAAGCTGTACACTACACAAAGCTGGGCTTTACGGAAGAGTGGACAGAAAAAAGCCATTGCTTAAAGAAAAAAATGAGCAAATAAGTTTGGTGTTCACCAACAGGCATGTGGGAGATTCCCCAAACATATGGAAGAAGGTACTCTGGTCAGATGAGACTAAAATTGAGCTTTTTGGCCATCTAAGAAAACACTACGTCTGGCGCAAACCCAACACCTCTCATCACCCTGAGAATACCATCCCCACAGTGAAGCATGGTGGTGGCAGCAGCATCATGCTGTGGGGATGTTTTTCATCTGCAGGGAAACTAGTCAGAATTGAAAGAATGATGGATGGCGCTGAATCCAAGGAAATTCTTGACGGAAACCTGTTTCAGTCTTCCAGAGATTTGAGACTGGCAGGACAATGACCCTAAGCATACTACTAAATCAACTCTCTAGTGGTTTAAGGGGAAACATTTAAAATGTCTTGGAATGGCCTAGTCAAAGCCCAGACCTCAATCCAATTGAGAATCTGTGATATGTGTTAAAGATTGCTGTGCACCAGCGAAACCCATCCAACTTGAAGGAGCTGGAGCAGTTTTGTCTTGAAGAACGGGCAAAAATCCCAGTGGCTGGATGTGCCAAGCTTATAGAGACAGACCCCAAGAGACTTGCAGCTGTAATTGCTGCAAAACGTGGCTCTACAAAGTACTGACTTTGGGAGGGTGAATAGTTATGCACTCTAAATTTCAGTTTTTTTTGTCTTATTTCTTGTTTGTCTCCCAATAAGAAAACATTTTTTTTGCATCTTCAAAGCGGTAGGCATGTTGTGTAAATCAAATTACACAAATCCCCCTAAAAAAAAAATTATATTAATTCCAGGTTGTAAAGGGAACAAAATAGGAAAAATGCCAAGGGTGTGAATACTTTCGCAAGCCACTGTAGAACGTCAGACACCAACACAGACGAAGAACCAACATCTGTGATGACATTTACTTTATTTTTATTTTTTCTAAAATTATATTGCACTTATAAACGGATACTGTGGTTTGGACTTAAAATACTAGTAACCTGACTTCAAATAGTAGTAACCTGACTTATAATACCAGTAATCTGACTTGAAATACCAGTAACCTGACTTATAATACCAGTAACCTGACTTATAATACCAGTAATCTGACTTGAAATACCAGTAACCTGACTTGAAATACCAGTAACCTGACTTATAATACCAGTAATCTGACTTGAAATACCAGTAACCTGACTTGAAATACCAGTAACCTGACTTGAAATACCAGTAACCTGACTTGAAATACCAGTAACCTGACTTGAAATACCAGTAACCTGACTTCCAAATACCAGTAATCTGACTTGAAATACCAGTAACCTGACTTGAAATACCAGTAACCTGACTTGAAATACCAGTAACCTGACTTGAAATACCAGTAACCTGACTTGAAATACCAGTAACCTGACTTGAAATACCAGTAACCTGACTTGAAATACCAGTAACCTGACTTGAAATACCAGTAACCTGACTTGAAATACCAGTAACCTGACTTGAAATACCAGTAACCTGACTTGAAATACCAGTAACCTGACTTGAAATACCAGTAACCTGACTTGAAATACCAGTAACCTGACTTGAAATACCAGTAACCTGACTTGAAATACCAGTAACCTGAAATACCAGTAACCTGAAATACCAGTAACCTGACTTGAAATACCAGTAACATGACTAGAAATACCAGTAACCTGACTTGAAATACCAGTAACCTGACTTGAAATACTAGTAACCTGACTTGAAATACCAGTAACCTGACTTGAAATACCAGTAACCTGACTTGAAATACCAGTAACCTGACTTGAAATACCAGTAACCTGACTTGAAATACTCATTCTGAGTTTGAGTAAATGTTATATTTTTAAAGGGACCTTAACGTTTCTATACAGAAACCTAAAGCCTGAAACCCCAAGCAGCCAAGCAGATGTAGAAGCACTGAGTAGCTAATCTGGATGCTAGGCTGTAGCAAACAAACACTATACGCTTTTATAAAATCACATGGGGGGGGGAAAAAGACAAGACAATCGTCTCAGAAACAACCTCGTAACTTACTTCAATAGCTCCATGATGCGTAACCAGCCATGCGGATGATGAATGAATACAAGTGGTACTTTACCCGAATTGTGGTCTCCAGGCTGGCAGGACAGTTGAGGGGCACACCAGCATATCGACAGGACGCAGAAGAGGGTAACAACGGTTAAGGACGTCTTATATTCCGTTGTGTCCATAGTGATGTGGCAGGCTTGGTACGGAGTGGAGCAGGTCTGCTATACACTCTGTAATTACACTACCTCCCACAGATTCAATTCCTCAGTCTCTCTCTCCTACCTCCCACAGATTCAATTCCTCAGTCTCTCTCTCCCCCCTCTCTCTCTCTCTCTCTCTCCTGTCTCTCTCTCCTACCTCCCACAGATGAAAAAGTTGTCACTAGTCTACCTTCCACAGATGAAAAAAGTTCTCTCTAGTCTACCTTCCACAGTTGAAAACGTATTCTTTCTCTCTCCCTCTCTCTCTCTCTCTCTCCCCCTCTCTCCCTCTCTCTGTCTCTCTTTCCACCTCAGTCTCTCTCCCTCTCCTCTCTCTCTCCTACCTCCCACAGTTGAAAAACGTTTTCTCCTCTCCCTGTCTGTCTCCCTGAACCCCCACAGCCAGGAAAATCAGGAGAATACTCTTCCAGTAGATCATATTACAGAAGACATCCAGGTTGTGTGTGTGTGTGTGTGTGTGTGTGTGTGTGTGTGTGTGTGTGTGTGTGTGTGTGTGTGTGTGTGTGTGTGTGTGTGTGTGTGTGTGTGTGTGTGTGTGTGTGTGTGTGTGTGTGTGTGTGTGTGTGTGTTGGCGGGAAGACAAAAGAGGAACATGTCATGCCGTGTGTGTTGAACGTGTGGATTAAATGTAAAGACCTCTTGGTTTATAGTTTGTGACGTCAGAGAGAAGAGTCTCTTATTACTGGAAGCTGTCTGAGGAATTTCAGGTCTGTGTGTGTGTGTGTCTCAAGAGTCTTGGCAGTGTATTTAGTCCCAGAGAGGTTGTCCAGGAGACAGCGGAACTTAAAATGGAAAGCCACAATGACAGTCTGTCCCTGCATCCCCCAATGCCAGTACCAGCCAGGTTAAATAAAATATTAAATAAAAACAAACTTTTAGCCTCTTCATTTACATGTTTCTTACAACCTCATGCTAATCGCATTAGCCTACGTTAGCTCAACCTCATGCTAATCGCATTAGCCTACGTTAGCTCAACCTCATGCTAATCGCATTAGCCTACGTTAGCTCAACCTCATGCTAATCGCATTAGCCTACGTTAGCTCAACCTCATACTAATCGCATTAGCCTACGTTAGCTCAACCTCATGCTAATCGCATTAGCCTACGTTAGCTCAACCCTCCCGAAGAAGTTTTAAACACTCTGTATTTAATGACTAAAACTTAAATCTATGTTTACTTTCACTTCACACATAAACGTTTATCCTCCCTCCCCCATCTGAAACGTTTGACTCTGAAGTGGGACCGTGATACCTTGTTGGTCTAATAAAGTGCACTACTTTAGACCACAGGGCCCATAGGGAATAGGGTGCACTACTTTAGACCACAGGGCCCATAGGGAATAGGGTGCACTACTTTAGACCACAGGGCCCATAGGGAATAGGGTGCACTACTTAGACCACAGGCCCCATAGTGTATATGATGCACTACTTTAGACCACATGGCCCATAGGGAATAGGGTGCACTACTTTAAACCACAGGGCCCATAGGGAATAGGGTGCACTACTTTAGACCACAGGCCCCATAGAGAATAGGGTGCACTACTTTAGCCCACGGGGCCCATAGGGAATAGGGTGCACTACTTTAGACCACAGGGCCCATAGGGAATAGGGTGCACTACTTTAGACCACAGGGCCCATAGGGAAAAGGGTGCACTACTTTAGACCACAGGGCCCATAGGGAATAGGGTGCACTACTTTAGACCACAGGCCCCATAGAGAATAGGGTGCACTACTTTAGCCCACGGGGCCCATAGGGAATAGGGTGCACTACTTTAGACCACAGGGCCCATAGGGAAAAGGGTGCACTACTTTAGACCACAGGGCCCATAGAGAATAGGGTGCACTACTTTAGACCACAGGGCCCATAGCGAATAGGGTGCACTACTTTAGACCACAGGGCCCATAGGGAATAGGGTGCACTACTTTAGACCACAGGGCCCATAGGGAATAGGGTGCACTACTTTAGACCACAGGGCCCATAGAGAATAGGGTGCACTACTTTAGACCACAGGGCCCATAGCGAATAGGGTGCACTACTTTAGACCACAGGGCCCATAGGGAATAGGGTGCACTACTTTAGACCACAGGGCCCATAGCGAATAGGGTGCACTACTTTAGACCACAGGGCCCATAGCGAATAGGGTGCACTACTTTAGACCACAGGGCCCATAGAGAATAGGGTTTAGTGTTCCATTTGGGATGCAGCATTAGTCGTCGCAAAATAACATTTAATTATCTGACATTTTTACAGTTAATAAATAACAATTCATAAACTTACTGAAACAATTTTAGAATCATGTCTTTAAAGTTCACTTTGACTTCAAACACACAAACTCACTGTCAATACATCTCAATGTAAAACTAGTGTCCATTGAAAACATCTCTGAAGACCCTCTATATAACAGGCTAGTGAAAACATCTCTGAAGACCCTCTGTAAAACAGACTAGTGAAAACATCTCTGAAGACCCTCTGTAAAATAGGCTAGTGAAAACATCTCTGAAGACCCTCTATATAACAGGCTAGTGAAGACATCTCTGAAGACCCTCTATATAACAGGCTAGTGAAGACATCTCTGAAGACCCTCTATAAAACAGGCTAGTGAAAACATCTCTGAAGACCCTCTATAAAACAGGCTAGTGAAAACATCTCTGAAGACCCTCTATAAAACAGGCTAGTGAGAACATCTCTGAAGACCCTCTATAAAACAGGCTAGTGAAGACATCTCTGAAGACCCTCTATAAAACAGGCTAGTGAAAACATCTCTGAAGACCCTCTATAAAACAGGCTAGTGAAGACATCTCTGAAGACCCTCTATAAAACAGGCTAGTGAAAACATCTCTGAAGACCCTCTGTAAAACAGGCTAGTGAAAACAGCTCTGAGGACCCTCTCCTCTATAAAACAGGCTAGTGAGAACATCTCTGAGGACCCTCTCCTCTATAAAACAGGCTAGTGAAAACATCTGACGACCCTCTATAAAACAGGCTAGTGAGAACATCTCTGAGGACCCTCTCCTCTATAAAACAGGCTAGTGAGAACATTTCTGAGGACCCTCTCCTCTATAAAACAGGCTAGTGAGAACATCTCTGAGGACCCTCTCCTCTATAAAACAGGCTAGTGAAAACATGTCTGAAGACCCTCTATAAAACAGGCTAGTGAAAACATCTCTGAAGACCCTCTATAAAACAGGCTAGTGAAGACATCTCTGAAGACCCTCTATAAAACAGGCTAGTGAAGACATCTCTGAAGACCCTCTATAAAACAGGCTAGTGAAAACATCTCTGAAGACCCTCTATAAAACAGCCTAGTGAAGACATCTCTGAAGACCCTCTATGAAACAGGCTAGTGAAAACATCTGAAGACCCTCTATAAAACAGGCTAGTGAAAACATCTCTGAAGACCCTCTATAAAACAGGCTAGTGAAGACATCTCTGAAGACCCTCTATAAAACAGGCTAGTGAAAACATCTCTGAAGACCCTCTATAAAACAGGCTAGTGAAAACATCTCTGAAGACCCTCTATAAAACAGGCTAGTGAAAACATCTCTGAAGACCCTCTATAAAACAGGCTAGTGAAGACATCTCTGAAGACCCTCTATAAAACAGGCTAGTGAAGACATCTCTGAAGACCCTCTATAAAACAGGCTAGTGAAGACATCTCTGAAGACCCTCTATAAAACAGGCTAGTGAAAACATCTCTGAAGACCCTCTATAAAACAGGCTAGTGAAGACATCTCTGAAGACCCTCTATGAAACAGGCTAGTGAAAACATCTGAAGACCCTCTATAAAACAGGCTAGTGAAAACATCTCTGAAGACCCTCTATAAAACAGGCTAGTGGAAACATCTCTGAAGACCCTCTATAAAACAGGCTAGTGGAAACATCTCTGAAGACCCTCTATAAAACAGGCTAGTGGAAACATCTCTGAAGACCCTCTGTAAAACAGGCTAGTGAAGACATCTCTGAAGACCCTCTATAAAACAGGCTAGTGAAAACATCTCTGAAGACCCTCTATAAAACAGGCTAGTGAAAACATCTCTGAAGACCCTCTATAAAACAGGCTAGTGAAAACATCTCTGAAGACCCTCTATAAAACAGGCTAGTGAAAACAGAGCCACTGTTGCCAGGAATGTGAGGTATGTTACTCAGGGAGCCTTCTGAGGTATGGAGGGATACCTTAAGGACACACACACACACACTCACCGAACACACACACACACACATACACCGACCACACTCACCGAACACACACACACACACACATACACCGACCACACTCACCGAACACACACACACACACACACACACACACACACACTACACCGAACACACTCACCGAACACACACACACACATACACCGACCACACTCACCGAACACACACACACACACACACACACACACACACACACACACACACACACACGACCACACTCACCGAACACACACACACCGAGCACACTCACCGAACACACACACACACACACACACACACACACACACACACACACACACACACACACACACAGAACACACGCACAAATATACACACAAAGACACACACAACACTCACACATACACACACTCAGAACACACACACACACACAAAAAACACAACACACTCACGTGCGTGCACACACACACACTCCGAGTTGGTACGCACAATTCCTCCACCGTGGGGGAAAACACAAGGGACTTCAGACTGTAGAAACAGGCTCAGACTGTAGAAACAGGTTCAGACTGTAGAAACAGGCTCAGACTGTAGAAAGTGTTGTGACTGTAGAAAGTGTTGTGACTGTAGAAAGTGTTGTGACTGTAGAAAGTGTTGTGACTGTAGAAAGTGTTGTGACTGTAGAAAGTGTTGTGACTGTAGAAAGTGTTGTGACTGTAGAAAGTGTTGGTATGAACGTCCTGCTTGCCTCTAGGAAGAGCAACACCCCGTGGAGTAAAAGAGGTATGTGACTGTAGGTAAAGAGGTATAGAGGTATGTGACTGTAGGTGGAGGTATGTGACTGTAGGTGGAGGTATAGAGGTATGTGACTGTAGGTGGAGGTATGTGACCACTCTAACCCCCCTACACTCTAACCCCCCTACACTCTAACTCCCCTACACTCTAACCCCCCTACACTCTAACCCCTCTACACTCTAACCCTCTACACTCTAACCCTCTACACTCTAACCCTCTACACTCTAACCCTCTACACTCTAACCCTCTACACTCTAACCCCTACTCTCTAACCCCTACTCTCTAACCCTCTACACTCTAACCCTCTACACTCTAACCCTCTACACTCTAACCCTCTACACTCTAACCCCCTAACCCTCTACACTCTAACCCTCTACACTCTAACCCCCTACACTCTAACCCTCTACACTCTAACCCTCTACACTCTAACCCTCTACACTCTAACCCTCTACACTCTAACCCTCTACACTCTAACCCTCTACACTCTAACCCTCTACACTCTAACCCCTACACTCTAACCCTCTACACTCTAACCCCTACACTCTAACCCTCTACACTCTAACCCCTACACTCTAACCCCTACACTCTAACCCTCTACACTCTAACCCTCTACACTCTAACCCTCTACACTCTAACCCCCTACACTCTAACCCCCTACACTCTAACCCCCTACACTCTAACCCCCTACACTCTAACCCTCTACACTCTAACCCTCTACCTCTAACCCTCTACACTCTAACCCTCTACACTCTAACCCTCTGCACTCTAACCCTCTGCACTCTAACCCTCTGCACTCTAACCCTCTGCACTCTAACCCCCTACACTCTAACCCTCTACTCTCTAACCCCCTACACTCTAACCCTCTACACTCTAACCCTCTACACTCTAACCCTCGACATCTGCCACGTCAGGAGGCCAGTCCACAGATATGGTAAACACTCCCACCTAGTGGCCAGCGCTGGAACTACATGTTGCATTTCATTTGACAGCGGCACTTCTCCGGTTTGACCGTTAGATGGCGCCACACTCGTCGTTTTGTCAATTGTAAAATCTCAATGGCGTTTCCTCGCATTCTCTCTCCTAGCCTCCTTCTCAAAACCCATTGGAGTAGAAGGTCAGAGGTGATGAACAGAGGGCTCCCAAGTGGCGCAGGGGTCTAAGGCACTGCATCTCAGCGCAAGAGGCGTCACTACAGTCCCTGGTTCGATTCTAGGCTGTATCATATCCGGCTGTGATCCGGCTGAGTCCCACAGGGTGGTGCACAATTGGCCCAGCGTGGTCCGGGGGGTAGGCTGTCATTGTAAACAAGAATTTGTTTCTCAACTGACTTGCCTAGTTAAATAAAGGTTACATTTTTTTTTTTAAATACTGTGATCTTATTCAATGGGTTTTGAAAATGGAAGCGAAGAGAGAGGTTGGAAAGGAACAAGGAACAGCAATTGAAATTAAGATGAACTTTTTTTTTAACTACTTTTGAATAAATTTTCAGGTAGATGTTCGGTTGGTGAGAGACTCACCACAATGAGATCAGGATTTCAAATCAAATCTAAATGTATCTACTCATCTACAAGAGATATTTTTAAACACATTCCAAGACATAGAGACAGGCTGTCTCTTTATGAGGCGGTTAGAACCACCACCTGAGAGTAGACTAGAGTACACACACACACACACACTAGAGTCACCTGGTGTAGTGCTATGAGAATACGTCTTGGCAAGAAAATCACAGACACTAAAACGATATGGTCAGCAGGACACACACACACACACACACACACACACACACACACACACACACACACACACACACACACACACACACACACACACACACACACACACACACACACACACAGAGGTCAGTGGAGGCTGCTGAGGCTCATAATAATGGCTGGAACGGAGCGAATGTTATCAAGTACCTTGCAACCATGTGTTGGCTCCACTCATTCCTCTCCAGCAGTTACCAGTCCTCCACAAGTAAGGCTCTCTCTCTCTTTTTCTTGGCAGACCTTTTCTCAAGCTAAACAAACCAAAGACTTTGCACTGAAGTCTTAACACACACACACCTACTTCGACAGTTCAACAGGGGCAGAGGGGCAGTCTTAAGATCAGGAGTGTGTGTGTGTGTGTGTGTGTAACCAAACAAGTCTCTTGCACAGTTGAACTAAAGGGCATCTACAACTGAACTAAAAGGGGTCTACATTTTTTTAGTGTGATTTTTCCCAGACCTCAAAACCTGTTCTGGTTTAAACAACAAAAGCTGTAGACTTTAAACCTCCAATTTTGTTGTTTTACTGTTTAAAAAAAGTGTGACTTTTGAGAGCGGAAACTTGTGCTTCCAGAGGCAGTTTGGAAATGAGGTAGTGAGTGTTGCAACCGAAGATAGATGATGTCTACAGCACCCGGCAGAGTCCCGTTCTCTGAGCTTTGTGTGGCCTGCCACTTCTCGGCTGAGCCGTTGTTGCTCCTAGACGTTTCCAGTCCACCAGTAGCTAGGTTTCCATTCAGTCCACCAGTAGTCCATTCAGTCCACCAGTAACTAGGTTTCCATTCAGTCCACCAGTAGTCCATTCAGTCCACCAGTAACTAGGTTTCCATTCAGTCCACCAGTAGTCCATTCAGTCCACCAGTAACTAGGTTTCCATTCAGTCCACCAGTAGTCCATTCAGTCCACCTGTAACTAGGTTTCCATTCAGTCCACCAGTAGTCCATTCAGTCCACCAGTAACTAGGTTTCCATTCAGTCCACCAGTAACTAGGTTTCCATTCAGTCCACCAGTAGTCCATTCAGTCCACCAGTAACTAGGTTTCCATTCAGTCCACCAGTAGTCCATTCAGTCCACCAGTAACTAGGTTTCCATTCAGTCCACCAGTAGTCCATTCAGTCCACCAGTAACTAGGTTTCCATTCAGTCCACCAGTAGTCCATTCAGTCCACCAGTAACTAGGTTTCCATTCAGTCCACCAGTAGTCCATTCAGTCCACCAGTAACTAGGTTTCCATTCAGTCCACCAGTAGCTAGGTTTCCATTCAGTCCACCAGTAACTAGGTTTCCATTCAGTCCACCAGTAACTAGGTTTCCATTCAGTCCACCAGTAGCTAGGTTTCCATTCAGTCCACCAGTAGTCCATTCAGTCCACCAGTAACTAGGTTTCCATTCAGTCCACCAGTAGTCCATTCAGTCCACCAGTAACTAGGTTTCCATTCAGTCCACCAGTAACTAGGTTTCCATTCAGTCCACCAGTAACTAGGTTTCCATTCAGTCCACCAGTAACTAGGTTTCCATTCAGTCCACCAGTAGTCCATTCAGTCCACCAGTAACTAGGTTTCCATTCAGTCCACCAGTAGTCCATTCAGTCCACCAGTAACTAGGTTTCCATTCAGTCCACCAGTAGTCCATTCAGTCCACCAGTAACTAGGTTTCCATTCAGTCCACCAGTAGTCCATTCAGTCCACCAGTAACTAGGTTTCCATTCAGTCCACCAGTAGCTAGGTTTCCATTCAGTCCACCAGTAACTAGGTTTCCATTCAGTCCACCAGTAACTAGGTTTCCATTCAGTCCACCAGTAGCTAGGTTTCCATTCAGTCCACCAGTAGTCCATTCAGTCCACCAGTAACTAGGTTTCCATTCAGTCCACCAGTAGTCCATTCAGTCCACCAGTAGTCTAGGTTTCCATTCAGTCCACCAGTAACTAGGTTTCCATTCAGTCCACCAGTAGTTTCCATTCAGTCCACCAGTAACCAGTCCACCAGTAGTCCATTCAGTCCACCAGTAACGAGGTTTCCATTCAGTCCACCAGTAGTCCAGTCGGTCCACCAGTAGCTGGGTTTCCATTCAGTCCACCAGTAGTCCATTCGGTCCACCAGTAGCTGGGTTTCCATTCAGTCCACCAGTAGCTGGGTTTCCATTCGGTCCACCAGTAGCTGGGTTTCCATTCAGTCCACCAGTAGCTAGGTTTCCATTCAGTCCACCTGTAGCTGGGTTTCCATTCAGTCCACCAGTAGCTGGGTTTCCATTCAGTCCACCAGTAGTCCATTCAGTCCACCAGTAGCTGGGTTTCCATTCAGTCCACCAGTAGCTGGGTTTCCATTTCCACCATTCAGGTTTCCATTCAGTCCACCAGTAGCTGGGTTTCCATTCAGTCCACCAGTAGGTCCATTCAGTCCAGTAGCTGGGTTTCCATTCAGTCCACCAGTAGCTAGGTTTCCATTCAGTCCACCAGTAGCTGGGTTTCCATTCAGTCCACCAGTAGCTAGGTTTCCATTCAGTCCACCAGTAGCTAGGTTTCCATTCAGTCCACCAGTAGCTGGGTTTCCATTCAGTCCACCAGTAGTCCATTCAGTCCACCAGTAGCTGGGTTTCCATTCAGTCCACCAGTAGCTGGGTTTCCATTCAGTCCACCAGTAGCTAGGTTTCCATTCAGTCCACCAGTAGCTAGGTTTCCATTCAGTCCACCAGTAGCTAGGTTTCCATTCAGTCCACCAGTAGCTGGGTTTCCATTCAGTCCACCAGTAGCTATGTTTCCATTCAGTCCACCAGTAGCTGGGTTTCCATTCAGTCCACCAGTAGTCCATTCAGTCCACCAGTAGCTAGGTTTCCATTCAGTCCACCAGTAGCTGGGTTTCCATTCAGTCCACCAGTAGTCCATTCGGTCCACCAGTAGCTGGGTTTCCATTCGGTCCACCAGTAGCTGGGTTTCCATTCAGTCCACCAGTAGCTAGGTTTCCATTCAGTCCACCAGTAGCTAGGTTTCTATTCAGTCCACCAGTAGCTAGGTTTCCATTCAGTCCACCAGTAGCTGGGTTTCCATTCAGTCCACCAGTAGCTAGGTTTCCATTCAGTCCACCAGTAGCTGGGTTTCCATTCAGTCCACCAGTAGTCCATTCAGTCCACCAGTAGTCCATTCAGTCCACCAGTAGCTAGGTTTCCATTCAGTCCACCAGTAGTCCATTCAGTCCACCAGTAGTCCATTCAGTCCACCAGTAACTAGGTTTCCATTCAGTCCACCAGTAGTCCATTCAGTCCACCAGTAGCTAGGTTTCCATTCAGTCCACCAGTAGCTAGGTTTCCATTCAGTCCACCAGTAACTAGGTTTCCATTCAGTCCACCAGTAACTAGGTTTCCATTCAGTCCACCAGTAGCTAGGTTTCCATTCAGTCCACCAGTAACTAGGTTTCCATTCAGTCCACCAGTAACTAGGTTTCCATTCAGTCCACCAGTAGCTAGGTTTCCATTCAGTCCACCAGTAGCTGGGTTTCTACTCAGTCCACCAGTAGTCCATTCAGTCCACCAGTAGCTAGGTTTCCATTCAGTCCACCAGTAGTCCATTCAGTCCACCAGTAGCTAGGTTTCCATTCAGTCCACCAGTAGCTGGGTTTCCATTCAGTCCACCAGTAGCTAGGTTTCCATTCAGTCCACCAGTAGCTAGGTTTCCATTCAGTCCACCAGTAGCTGGGTTTCTACTCAGTCCACCAGTAGTCCATTCAGTCCACCAGTAGCTAGGTTTCCATTCAGTCCACCAGTAGTCCATTCAGTCCACCAGTAGCTAGGTTTCCATTCAGTCCACCAGTAGCTGGGTTTCCATTCAGTCCACCAGTAACTAGGTTTCCATTCAGTCCACCAGTAGCTAGGTTTCTATTCAGTCCACCAGTAGTCCATTCAGTCCACCAGTAGTCCATTCAGTCCACCAGTAGCTGGGTTTCCATTCAGTCCACCAGTAGCTGGGTTTCCATTCAGTCCACCAGTAGCTGGGTTTCCATTCAGTCCACCAGTAGCTGGGTTTCCATTCAGTCCACCAGTAGCTGGGTTTCCATTCAGTCCACCAGTAGCTGGGTTTCCATTCAGTCCACCAGTAGCTGGGTTTCCATTCAGTCCACCAGTAGCTGGGTTTCCATTCAGTCCACCAGTAGCCATTCAGTCCACCAGTAGTCCATTCAGTCCACCAGTAGCTGGGTTTCCATTCAGTCCACCAGTAGCTGGGTTTCCATTCAGTCCACCAGTAGCTGGGTTTCCATTCAGTCCACCAGTATTCAGTCCACCAGTAGCTGGGTTTCCATTCAGTCCACCAGTAGCTGGGTTTCCATTCAGTCCACCAGTAGCTGGTTTCCATTCAGTCCACCAGTAGTCCATTCAGTCCACCAGTAACTGGGTTTCCATTCAGTCCACCAGTAGCTGGGTTTCCATTCAGTCCACCAGTAG
>NC_068436.1:21907950-21910450 GCF_023373465.1 Oncorhynchus keta
TAGGATGCTGACTAGATGTAGTGTCATTTAGGATGCTGACCAGATGTAGTGTCATTTAGGATGCTGACCAGATGTAGTGTCATTTAGGATGCTGACTAGATGTAGTGTCATTTAGGATGCTGACTAGATGTAGTGTCATTTAGGATGCTGACTAGATGTAGTGTCATTTAGGATGCTGACTAGATGTAGTGTCATTTAGGATGCTGACTAGATGTAGTGTCATTTAGACTAGATGTAGTGATGCTGACTAGATGTAGTGTCATTTAGGATGCTGACTAGATGTAGTGTCATTTGGGATGCTGACTAGATGTAGTGTCATTTAGGATGCTGACTAGATGTAGTGTCATTTAGGATGCTGACTAGATGTAGTGTCATTTAGGATGCTGACTAGATGTAGTGTCATTTAGGATGCTGACTAGATGTAGTGTCATTTAGGATGCTGACTAGATGTAGTGTCATTTAGGATGCTGACTAGATGTAGTGTCATTTAGGATGCTGACTAGATGTAGTGTCATTTAGGATGCTGACTAGATGTAGTGTCATTTAGGATGCTGACTAGATGTAGTGTCATTTAG
The DNA here is from genome assembly GCF_023373465.1 of Oncorhynchus keta. NCBI lineage: Eukaryota > Metazoa > Chordata > Actinopteri > Salmoniformes > Salmonidae > Oncorhynchus > Oncorhynchus keta. The sequence continues at coordinate 21,908,526 of NC_068436.1, forward strand.
GATGCTGACCAGATGTAGTGTCATTTAGGATGCTGACCAGATGTAGTGTCATTTAGGATGCTGACTAGATGTAGTGTCATTTAGGATGCTGACTAGATGTAGTGTCATTTATGATGCTAACCAGATGTAGTGTCATTAGGATGCTGACTAGATGTGGTGTCATTTAGGATGCTGACTAGATGTAGTGTCATTTAGGATGCTGACTAGATGTAGTGTCATTTAGGATGCTGACTAGATGTAGTGTCATTTAGGATGCTGACTAGATGTAGTGTCATTTAGGATGCTGACTAGATGTAGTGTCATTTAGGATGCTGACTAGATGTAGTGTCATTTAGGATGCTGACTAGATGTAGTGTCATTTAGGATGCTGACTAGATGTAGTGTCATTTAGGATGCTGACTAGATGTAGTGTCATTTAGGATGCTGACTAGATGTAGTGTCATTTAGGATGCTGACTAGATGTAGTGTCATTTAGGATGCTGACTAGATGTAGTGTCATTTAGGATGCTGACTAGATGTAGTGTCATTTAGGATGCTGACATTTAGATGTGACTAGTGTCATTTAGGATGCTGACTAGATGTAGTGTCATTTAGGATGCTGACTAGATGTAGTGTCATTTAGGATGCTGACTAGATGTAGTGTCATTTAGGATGCTGACTAGATGTAGTGTCATTTAGGATGCTGACTAGATGTAGTGTCATTTAGGATGCTGACTAGATGTAGTGTCATTTAGGATGCTGACTAGATGTAGTGTCATTTAGGATGCTGACTAGATGTAGTGTCATTTAGGATGCTGACTAGATGTAGTGTCATTTAGGATGCTGACTAGATGTAGTGTCATTTAGGATGCTGACTAGATGTAGTGTCATTTAGGATGCTGACTAGATGTAGTGTCATTTAGGATGCTGACTAGATGTAGTGTCATTTAGGATGCTGACTAGATGTAGTGTCATTTAGGATGCTGACTAGATGTAGTGTCATTTAGGATGCTGACTAGATGTAGTGTCATTTAGGATGCTGACTAGATGTAGTGTCATTTAGGATGCTGACTAGATGTAGTGTCATTTAGGATGCTGACTAGATGTAGTGTCATTTAGGATGCTGACTAGATGTAGTGTCATTTAGGATGCTGACTAGATGTAGTGTCATTTAGGATGCTGACTAGATGTAGTGTCATTTAGGATGCTGACTAGATGTAGTGTCATTTAGGATGCTGACTAGATGTAGTGTCATTTAGGATGCTGACTAGATGTAGTGTCATTTAGGATGCTGACTAGATGTAGTGTCATTTAGGATGCTGACTAGATGTAGTGTCATTTAGGATGCTGACTAGATGTAGTGTCATTTAGGATGCTGACTAGATGTAGTGTCATTTAGGATGCTGACTAGATGTAGTGTCATTTAGGATGCTGACTAGATGTAGTGTCATTTAGGATGCTGACTAGATGTAGTGTCATTTAGGATGCTGACTAGATGTAGTGTCATTTAGGATGCTGACTAGATGTAGTGTCATTTAGGATGCTGACTAGATGTAGTGTCATTTAGGATGCTGACTAGATGTAGTGTCATTTAGGATGCTGACTAGATGTAGTGTCATTTAGGATGCTGACTAGATGTAGTGTCATTTAGGATGCTGACTAGATGTAGTGTCATTTAGGATGCTGACTAGATGTAGTGTCATTTAGGATGCTGACTAGATGTAGTGTCATTTAGGATGCTGACTAGATGTAGTGTCATTTAGGATGCTGACTAGATGTAGTGTCATTTAGGATGCTGACTAGATGTAGTGTCATTTAGACTAGATGATGCTGACTAGATGTAGTGTCATTTAGGATGCTGACTAGATGTAGTGTCATTTAGGATGCTGACCAGATGTAGTGTCATTAGGATGCTGACTAGATGTAGTGTCATTTAGGATGCTGAC
>NC_068436.1:21915450-21917950 GCF_023373465.1 Oncorhynchus keta
TGAGGACGTGGGTAACCAGTGAACTACAGGGTGGTATTCAGGACGTGGGTAACCAGTGAACTACAGGGTGGTATTCAGGAGGTGGGTAACCAGTGAACTACAGGGTGGTATTGAGGACGTGGGTAACCAGTGAACTACAGGGTGGTATTCAGGAGGTGGGTAACCAGTGAACTACAGGGTGGTATTCAGGAGGTGGGTAACTACAGGGTGGTATTCAGGACGTGGGTAACCAGTGAACTACAGGGTGGTATTCAGGACGTGGGTAACCAGTGAACTACAGGGTGGTATTCAGGACGTGGGTAACCAGTGAACTACAGGGTGGTATTCAGGACGTGGGTAACCACAGGGTGGTATTCAGGATGTGGGTAACCAGTGAACTACAGGGTGGTATTCAGGACGTGGGTAACCAGTGAACTACAGGGTGGTATTCAGGACGTGGGTAACCATAGGGTGGTATTCAGGAGGTGGGTAACCAGTGAACTACAGGGTGGTATTCAGGACGTGGGTAACCAGTGAACTACAGGGTGGTATTCAGGACGTGGGTAACCAGTGAACTACAGGGTGGTATTCAGGAGGTGGGTAACTACAGGGTGGTATTCAGGACGTGGGTAACCAGTGAACTACAGGGTGGTATTCAGGACGTGGGTAACCAGTGAACTACAGGGTGGTATTCAGGACGTGGGTAACCAGTGAACTACAGGGTGGTATTCAGGATGTGGGTAACCACAGGGTGGTATTCAGGAGGTGGGTAACCAGTGAACTACAGGGTGGTATTCAGGAGGTGGGTAACTACAGGGTGGTATTCAGGACGTGGGTAACCAGTGAACTACAGGGTGGTATTCAGGACGTGGGTAACCAGTGAACTACAGGGTGGTATTCAGGACGTGGGTAACCAGTGAACTACAGGGTGGTATTCAGGACGTGGGTAACCACAGGGTGGTATTCAGGAGGTGGGTAACCAGTGAACTACAGGGTGGTATTCAGGAGGTGGGTAACCAGTGAACTACAGGGTGGTATTCAGGAGGTGGGTAACCAGTGAACTACAGGGTGGTATTCAGGAGGTGGGTAACCAGTGAACTACAGGGTGGTATTCAGGAGGTGGGTAACCAGTGAACTACAGGGTGGTATTGAGGACGTGGGTAACCAGTGAACTACAGGGTGGTATTCAGGACGTGGGTAACCAGTGAACTACAGGGTGGTATTCAGGACGTGGGTAACCAGTGAACTACAGGGTGGTATTCAGGACGTGGGTAACCAGTGAACTACAGGGTGGTATTCAGGACGTGGGTAACCAGTGAACTACAGGGTGGTATTCAGGACGTGGGTAACCAGTGAACTACAGGGTGGTATTCAGGACGTGGGTAACCAGTGAACTACAGGGTGGTATTCAGGACGTGGGTAACCAGTGAACTACAGGGTGGTATTCAGGACGTGGGTAACCAGTGAACTACAGGGTGGTATTCAGGACGTGGGTAACCAGTGAACTACAGGGTGGTATTCAGGACGTGGGTAACCAGGACGTGGGTAACCAGTGAACTACAGGGTGGTATTCAGGACGTGGGTAACCAGTGAACTACAGGGTGGTATTCAGGACGTGGGTAACCAGTGAACTACAGGGTGGTATTCAGGACGTGGGTAACCAGTGAACTACAGGGTGGTATTCAGGATGTGGGTAACCACAGGGTGGTATTCAGGAGGTGGGTAACCAGTGAACTACAGGGTGGTATTCAGGAGGTGGGTAACTACAGGGTGGTATTCAGGACGTGGGTAACCAGTGAACTACAGGGTGGTATTCAGGACGTGGGTAACCAGTGAACTACAGGGTGGTATTCAGGATGTGGGTAACCACAGGGTGGTATTCAGGAGGTGGGTAACCAGTGAACTACAGGGTGGTATTCAGGAGGTGGGTAACTACAGGGTGGTATTCAGGACGTGGGTAACCAGTGAACTACAGGGTGGTATTCAGGACGTGGGTAACCAGTGAACTACAGGGTGGTATTCAGGACGTGGGTAACCAGTGAACTACAGGGTGGTATTCAGGACGTGGGTAACCAGTGAACTACAGGGTGGTATTCAGGACGTGGGTAACCACAGGGTGGTATTCAGGAGGTGGGTAACCAGTGAACTACAGGGTGGTATTCAGGAGGTGGGTAACCAGTGAACTACAGGGTGGTATTCAGGACGTGGGTAACCAGTGAACTACAGGGTGGTATTCAGGACGTGGGTAACCAGTGAACTACAGGGTGGTATTCAGGAGGTGGGTAACCAGTGAACTACAGGGTGGTATTCAGGACGTGGGTAACCAGTGAACTACAGGGTGGTATTCAGGACGTGGGTAACCAGTGAACTACAGGGTGGTATTCAGGACGTGGGTAACCAGTGAACTACAGGGTGGTATTCAGGACGTGGGTAACCAGTGAACTACAGGGTGGTATTCAGGACGTGGGTAACCAGTGAACTACAGGGTGGTATTCAGGACGTGGGTAACCAGTGAACTACA
>NC_068436.1:21925450-21952950 GCF_023373465.1 Oncorhynchus keta
AGGAGAGACAGAGGAGAGGAGAGACAGAGACGAGGAGAGACAGAGACGAGGAGAGACAGAGACGAGGAGAGAAGAGAGAGGGAGAGAGAGAGGAGAGGAGAGACAAAGGAGAGGAGAGATAGAGGAGAGGACAGATAGAGGAGAGGAGAGATCGAGGAGAGGAGAGACAAATGAGAGGAGAGAGAGGAGAGGAGAGAGGAGAGGAGAGATAGAGGAGAGGAGAGAGAGGAGAGGAGAGAGGAGAGGAGAGACAAATGAGAGGAGAGACAGAGGAGAGGAGAGACAGAGGAGAGGAGAGAGAGGAGAGGAGAGAGAGGAGAGGAGAGAGAGAGGAGAGGAGAGAGAGGAGAGGAGAGAAGAGGAGAGGAGAGATAGAGGAGAGGAGAGGAGAGACAGAGGAGAGGAGAGACAGAGGAGAGACAGAGGAGAGGAGAGAGAGAGAGAGGAGAGGAGAGAGAGAGAGGAGAGATAGAGGAGAGATAGAGGAGAGATAGAGGAGAGAGGAGAGATAGAGGAGAGGAGAGACAGAGGAGAGGAGAGACAGAGGAGAGGAGAGATAGAGGAGAGGAGAGATAGAGGAGAGATAGATGAGAGGAGAGATAGAGGAGAGGAGAGACAGAGGAGAGGAGAGACAGAGGAGAGGAGAGGACAGAGACAGAGGAGAGGAGAGACAGAGGAGAGGAGAGACAGAGGAGAGGAGAGACAGAGGAGAGGAGAGAGGAGAGGAGAGACAAAGGAGAGGAGAGAAGGATGGAAGGATGAGACACTAGGAGACACACAGCGACTTAACGGTTGAGCTAGCAATCAGAGTTTAACAATTTTGTACATTTCAGTGAGGCAACAGCCAATCAGGGCGGAGGACAGCTCTAACTTTGACATAAAGGCCAACGACCAAACTCCCATCATGCATGCTGTTTGGAAGATAGACCCACGATGGATGATTTCAGAGACTTGGTAGCTAGCTTTATGGCCAAGTCTAAACAGGATACTTCCTTCCTCCCCCCTCTGTCTGTCTGTCTGTCTCTCTCTCTCCCTCCTTCCTACCTTCCTTCCTCCCCCCTCTGTCTGTCTGTCTCTCTCTCTCTCTCTCTCCTTCCTCCCCCCTCTGTGTCTGTCTGTCCCTCTCCTTCCTCCCCCTTCTGTCTGTGTCTGTCTGTCTCTCTCTCCCTCCTTCCTACCTCACCCTTCTGTCTGTGTCTGTCTCTCCCTCTCTCCCTCCTTCCTACCTTCCTTCCTCACCCGTCTGTCTCTCTCTCCTTCCTACCTTCCTTCCTCACCCTTTTGTCTGTCTGTCTCTCTCTCCCCCTCCTTCCTTACCTTCCTCACCCGCTTCAGCCTCATCCAGCTCAGCTTTCTTCAGTCTTTCCTGCATCACCACACGTTTAGCCAGATCAGCAAAACCCCGACGTCGGGGGGCAGGAGAGGACGAGGGGGCTAGAGAGGTGGAGGGGGCCGCAAAGCCCCAATGGCGGGGGGCAGGAGAGGTGGATGGGGTAGACGTAGAGGGAGATGGGGTGGAGGTGGTGGCAGTGGGTGAATGAACGGACAATTTTGGGGTGATGGAGAGAGGAGAAGGAGAGGAAGTGGGAGGAGGAGGACAAGAGGCGGACAATGGGATGAATTTGGGGGAATCTGAGGGAGTCGGGGTGAGGGAAGGTTGGGAGGCAGGGGGGATGGGGTTAGGGGAGGGAGGTGAGGCAGTGTCCAGGGTAGAGGGAGACCCCTGTGGGATGAGGGGGGTGGAAGGGGGGAGTGGGGAGGGTGGAGGGGGAAGATCCACGTCCATCTCACCTGTAATGACAAGAGAAGATAAGAGATGAGGCTGTAGTCATTACAGGACATGGGGCAGATGATGTTGTAGTCATTACAGGACATGGGACAGATGATGTTGTAGTCATTACAGGACATGGGACAGATGGTGTTGTAGTCATTACAGGACATGGGACAGATGATGTTGTAGTCATTACAGGACATGGGACAGATGATGTTGTAGTCATTACAGGACATGGGACAGATGATGTTGTAGTCATTACAGGACAGATGATGTTGTAGTCATTACAGGACATGGGACAGATGATGTTGTAGTCATTACAGGACAGATGATGTTGTAGTCATTACAGGACAGATGACAGATGGTGTTGTAGTCATTACAGGACATGGGACAGATGATGTTGTAGTCATTACAGGACATGGGACAGATGATGTTGTAGTCATTACAGGACATGGGACAGATGATGTTGTAGTCATTACAGGACAGATGATGTTGTAGTCATTACAGGACAGATGGTGTTGTAGTCATTACAGGACATGGGACAGATGATGTTGTAGTCATTACAGGACATGGGACAGATGGTGTTGTAGTCATTACAGGACATGGGACAGATGGTGTTGTAGTCATTACAGGACATGGGACAGATGGTGTTGTAGTCATTACAGGACAGATGATGTTGTAGTCATTACAGGACAGATGGTGTTGTAGTCATTACAGGACATGGGACAGATGATGTTGTAGTCATTACAGGACAGATGGTGTTGTAGTCATTACAGGACATGGGACAGATGGTGTTGTAGTCATTACAGGACAGATGATGTTGTAGTCATTACAGGACAGATGATGGTAGTCATTACAGGACATGGGACAGATGATGTTGTAGTCATTACAGGACATGGACAGATGATGTTGTAGTCATTACAGGACAGATGATGTTGTAGTCATTACAGGACATGGGACAGATGATGTTGTAGTCATTACAGGACATGGGACAGATGATGTTGTAGTCATTACAGGACATGGGACAGATGATGTTGTAGTCATTACAGGACATGGGACAGATGATGTTGTAGTCATTACAGGACAGATGGTGTTGTAGTCATTACAGGACATGGGACAGATGATGTTGTAGTCATTACAGGACAGATGATGTTGTAGTCATTACAGGACATGGGACAGATGATGTTGTAGTCATTACAGGACATGGGACAGATGATGTTGTAGTCATTACAGGACAGATGATGTTGTAGTCATTACAGGACAGATGATGTTGTAGTCATTACAGGACAGATGATGTTGTAGTCATTACAGGACATGGGACAGATGATGTTGTAGTCATTACAGGACATGGGACAGATGGTGTTGTAGTCATTACAGGACATGGGACAGATGATGTTGTAGTCATTACAGGACAGATGGTGTTGTAGTCATTACAGGACATGGGACAGATGATGTTGTAGTCATTACAGGACATGGGACAGATGATGTTGTAGTCATTACAGGACATGGGACAGATGATGTTGTAGTCATTACAGGACAGATGATGTTGTAGTCATTACAGGACAGATGATGTTGTAGTCATTACAGGACAGATGATGTTGTAGTCATTACAGGACAGATGATGTTGTAGTCATTACAGGACAGATGGTGTTGTAGTCATTACAGGACATGGGACAGATGATGTTGTAGTCATTACAGGACATGGGACAGATGATGTTGTAGTCATTACAGGACAGATGATGTTGTAGTCATTACAGGACATGGGACAGATGATGTTGTAGTCATTACAGGACATGGGACAGATGATGTTGTAGTCATTACAGGACATGGACAGATGATGTTGTAGTCATTACAGGACATGGGATGATGTTGTAGTCACAGGACATGGACAGATGATGTTGTAGTCATTACAGGACATGGGACAGATGATGTTGTAGTGGACATGGACAGATGGTGTTGTAGTCATTACAGGACATGGGACAGATGATGTTGTAGTCATTACAGGACATGGGACAGATGATGTTGTAGTCATTACAGGACATGGGACAGATGATGTTGTAGTCATTACAGGACAGATGATGTTGTAGTCATTACAGGACATGGGACAGATGATGTTGTAGTCATTACAGGACAGATGGTGTTGTAGTCATTACAGGACATGGGACAGATGATGTTGTAGTCATTACAGGACATGGGACAGATGATGTTGTAGTCATTACAGGACATGGGACAGATGATGTTGTAGTCATTACAGGACATGGGACAGATGGTGTTGTAGTCATTACAGGACATGGGACAGATGATGTTGTAGTCATTACAGGACATGGGACAGATGATGTTGTAGTCATTACAGGACATGGGACAGATGGTGTTGTAGTCATTACAGGACAGATGATGTTGTAGTCATTACAGGACATGGGACAGATGATGTTGTAGTCATTACAGGACATGGGACAGATGATGTTGTAGTCATTACAGGACAGATGGTGTTGTAGTCAGGACATGGACAGATGATGTAGTCAGGACATGGGACAGATGATGTTGTAGTCATTACAGGACATGGACAGATGATGTTGTAGTCATTACAGGACATGGGACAGATGATGTGTAGTCATTACAGGACATGGGACAGATGGTGTTGTAGTCATTACAGGACATGGGACAGATGATGTTGTAGTCATTACAGGACATGGGATTACAGATGATGTTGTAGTCATTAGATGATGTTGTAGTCATTACAGGACATGGGACAGATGGTGTTGTAGTCATTACAGGACAGATGATGTTGTAGTCATTACAGGACATGGGACAGATGATGTTGTAGTCATTACAGGACATGGGACAGATGATGTTGTAGTCATTACATGGACAGATGGTGTTGTAGTCATTACAGGACAGATGGTGTTGTAGTCATTACAGGACATGGGACAGATGATGTTGTAGTCATTACAGGACATGGGACAGATGATGTTGTAGTCATTACAGGACATGGACAGATGATGGGGACATGGGACAGATGATGTTGTAGTCATTACAGGACATGGGACAGATGATGTTGTAGTCATTACAGGACATGGACAGATGATGTTGTAGTCATTACAGGACAGATGATGTTGTAGTCATTACAGGACAGATGATGTTGTAGTCATTACAGGACATGGGACAGATGATGTTGTAGTCATTACAGGACAGATGATGTTGTAGTCATTACAGGACAGATGATGTTGTAGTCATTACAGGACAGATGATGTTGTAGTCATTACAGGACATGGGACAGATGATGTTGTAGTCATTACAGGACATGGACAGATGATGTTGTAGTCATTACAGGACATGGGACAGATGGTGTTGTAGTCATTACAGGACAGATGGTGTTGTAGTCATTACAGGACAGATGATGTTGTAGTCATTACAGGACATGGGACAGATGGTGTTGTAGTCATTACAGGACATGGGACAGATGATGTTGTAGTCATTACAGGACATGGGACAGATGATGTTGTAGTCATTACAGGACATGGGACAGATGGTGTTGTAGTCATTACAGGACATGGACAGATGGTGTTGTAGTCATTACAGGACATGGGACAGATGTGTGTAGTCATTACAGGACAGATGGTGTTGTAGTCATTACAGGACAGATGATGTTGTAGTCATTACAGGACAGATGATGTTGTAGTCATTACAGGACATGGGACAGATGATGTTGTAGTCATTACAGGACAGATGGTGTTGTAGTCATTACAGGACATGGGACAGATGGTGTTGTAGTCATTACAGGACATGGGACAGATGATGTTGTAGTCATTACAGGACAGATGATGTTGTAGTCATTACAGGACAGGTGGTGTTGTAGTCATTACAGGACAGATGGTGTTGTAGTCATTACAGGACATGGGACAGATGGTGTTGTAGTCATTACAGGACAGATGGTGTTGTAGTCATTACAGGACATGGGACAGATGGTGTTGTAGTCATTACAGGACAGATAATGTTGTAGTCATTACAGGACAGATGATGTTGTAGTCATTACAGGACATGGGACAGATGGTGTTGTAGTCATTACAGGACAGATGATGTTGTAGTCATTACAGGACAGGTGGTGTTGTAGTCATTACAGGACAGATGATGTTGTAGTCCTTACAGAACAGATGGTGTTGTAGTCATTACAGGACAGATGGTGTTGTAGTCATTACAGGACAGATGATGTTGTAGTCATTACAGGACAGATGGTGTTGTAGTCATTACAGGACAGGTATGGTTGTAGTCATTACAGGACAGATGATGTTGTAGTCATTACAGGACAGATGGTGTTGTAGTCATTACAGGACATGGGACAGATGGTGTTGTAGTCATTACAGGACAGATGATGTTGTAGTCATTACAGGACAGATGGTGTTGTAGTCATTACAGGACATGGGACAGATGATGTTGTAGTCATTACAGGACATGGACAGATGATGTTGTAGTCATTACAGGACAGATGGTGTTGTAGTCATTACAGGACAGATGGTGTTGTAGTCATTACAGGACAGATGGTGTTGTAGTCATTACAGGACATGGGACAGATGATGTTGTAGTCATTACAGGACATGGGACAGATGATGTTGTAGTCATTACAGGACATGGGACAGATGATGTTGTAGTCATTACAGGACATGGACAGATGATGTTGTAGTCATTACAGGACATGGGACAGATGATGTTGTAGTCATTACAGGACAGATGATGTTGTAGTCATTACAGGACATGGGACAGATGATGTTGTAGTCATTACAGGACAGATGATGTTGTAGTCATTACAGGACATGGGACAGATGATGTTGTAGTCATTACAGGACATGGGACAGATAATGTTGTAGTCATTACAGGACATGGACAGATGGTGTTGTAGTCATTACAGGACATGGGACAGATGAGGTTGTAGTCATTACAGGACATGGGACAGATGATGTTGTAGTCATTACAGGACAGATGGTGTTGTAGTCATTACAGGACAGATGGTGTTGTAGTCATTACAGGACATGGGACAGATGGTGTTGTAGTCATTACAGGACAGATGGTGTTGTAGTCATTACAGGACATGGGACAGATGGTGTTGTAGTCATTACAGGACATGGGACAGATGATGTTGTAGTCATTACAGGACATGGGACAGATGATGTTGTAGTCATTACAGGACATGGGATGATGTTGTAGTCATTACAGGACATGGGACAGATGGTGTTGTAGTCATTACAGGACATGGGACAGATGATGTTGTAGTCATTACAGGACATGGGACAGATGGTGTTGTAGTCATTACAGGACATGGGACAGATGGTGTTGTAGTCATTACAGGACATGGGACAGATGATGTTGTAGTCATTACAGGACATGGGACAGATGGTGTTGTAGTCATTACAGGACAGATGATGTTGTAGTCATTACAGGACAGATGATGTTGTAGTCATTACAGGACAGATGATGTTGTAGTCATTACAGAACAGATGATGTTGTAGTCATTACAGGACATGGACAGATGGTGTTGTAGTCATTACAGGACAGATGGTGTTGTAGTCATTACAGGACATGGGACAGATGATGTTGTAGTCATTACAGGACATGGGACAGATGATGTTGTAGTCATTACAGGACAGATGGTGTTGTAGTCATTACAGGACATGGGACAGATGATGTTGTAGTCATTACAGGACAGACATGTGTTGTAGTCATTACAGGACAGATGGTGTTGTAGTCATTACAGGACAGATGGTGTTGTAGTCATTACAGGACAGATGGTGTTGTAGTCATTACAGGACAGATGGTGTTGTAGTCATTACAGGACATGGGACAGATGATGTTGTAGTCATTACAGGACATGGGACAGATGGTGTTGTAGTCATTACAGGACATGGGACAGATGATGTTGTAGTCATTACAGGACATGGGACAGATGGTGTTGTAGTCATTACAGGACATGGAGACAGATGATGTTGTAGTCATTACAGGACATGGGACAGATGATGTTGTAGTCATTACAGGACATGGGACAGATGATGTTGTAGTCATTACAGGACATGGGACAGATGATGTTGTAGTCATTACAGGACATGGGACAGATGATGTTGTAGTCATTACAGGACATATGGGTTGTAGTAGGAAAGTAAAGTTCAAAATCTTCCTGCTGTGCTACAGATGCTGTATCTTAATTTGATCATCCTGTTTCAGGAATTTTCCTGCATAGCAATGCAAAACATGTAGTGTATTCGAGGTTTTAAAAAGACTTCTAAAGTTTGTAATTTCCACTTAAAAATTTAGGGTTAGGGTTTTTTTGCCGGGGGGTTTTCCTTGGCTCTTTGAGCTCTAGCGACTCCTTGTGGCGGGCCGGAGGGCCTGCAAGCTGACTTCAGGTGTATCCACAGACACATTGGTGCGACTGGCTTCCAGGTTACAGCGAGCAGTGTTTTAAGAAGCAGCGTGGCTTGGCGGGTCATGTTTCGGAGGAAGCATGTCTTGAACTTCGCCTCTCCCGAGCCCGTTGGGGAGTTGCAGCGATGAAACATGATCATTACTAAAAAAATAATAATAATAATAATAATAAAAATATAAAAACACCCATTAATTATTATCCACATAACAAATCACATCTTCCTGTTGCTGCGGGATTATTTGCCTGCTGTGTGAAACTGGCTCAAATTAAGATATGGCATCTGTATCATGCATTCGTCATTCTAATGCAGCTACTCTTTTACCCTCCATGAGGTAGATCTGATATCATCACATATAGAATATGGAAATGGGATGGGAATTTTATCTTTGGAAACATCGCATACACATCATGAGAGACAACGTGATGATAACAAGTGTTGATTCTGCCTTAACAATGGCTGCCCACCGGTATGCTAGAAGACAAACCGACTGTTAGTTTCTCAAACGGCTAGCAGACCTGTCGACTGTTAGAGAAACTAACAGCTAGCAGACCTGTCGACTGTTAGAGAAACTAACAGCTAGCAGACCTGTCGACTGTTAGAGAAACTAACAGCTAGCAGACCTGTCGACTGTTAGAGAAACTAACAGCTAGCAGATCTGTCGACTGTTAGTGCCAGATCTAACAGGTAGCAGATCTGTCGACTGTTAGAGAAACTAACAGGCTAGCAGACCTGTCGACTGTTAGAGAAACTAACAGCTAGCAGACCTGTCGACTGTTAGAGAAACTAACAGCTAGCAGACCTGTCGACTGTTAGAGAAACTAACAGCTAGCAGACCTGTCGACTGTTAGAGAAACTAACAGCTAGCAGACCTGTCGACTGTTAGAGAAACTAACAGCTAGCAGACCTGTCGACTGTTAGAGAAACTAACAGCTAGCAGACCTGTCGACTGTTAGAGAAACTAACAGCTAGCAGACCTGTCGACTGTTAGAGAAACTAACAGCTAGCAGACCTGTCGACTGTTAGAGAAACTAACAGCTAGCAGACCTGTCGACTGTTAGAGAAACTAACAGCTAGCAGACCTGTCGACTGTTAGAGAAACTAACAGCTAGCAGACCTGTCGACTGTTAGAGAAACTAACAGCTAGCAGACCTGTCGACTGTTAGAGAAACTAACAGCTAGCAGACCTGTCGACTGTTAGAGAAACTAACAGCTAGCAGACCTGTCGACTGTTAGAGAAACTAACAGCTAGCAGACCTGTCGACTGTTAGAGAAACTAACAGCTAGCAGACCTGTCGACTGTTAGAGAAAAACTAACAGCTAGCAGACCTGTCGACTGTTAGAGAAACTAACAGCTAGCAGACCTGTCGACTGTTAGAGAAACTAACAGCTAGCAGACCTGTCGACTGTTAGTTTCTCCAACAGCTAGCAGACCTGTCGACTGTTAGAGAAACTAACAGCTAGCAGACCTGTCGACTGTTAGTGTCTCTAACAGCTAGCAGACCTGTCGACTGTTAGAGAAACTAACAGCTAGCAGACCTGTCGACTGTTAGAGAAACTAACAGCTAGCAGACCTGTCGACTGTTAGAGAAACTAACAGCTAGCAGACCTGTCGACTGTTAGAGAAACTAACAGCTAGCAGACCTGTCGACTGTTAGAGAAACTAACAGCTAGCAGACCTGTCGACTGTTAGAGAAACTAACAGCTAGCAGACCTGTCAACTGTTAGAGAAACTAACAGCTAGCAGACCTGTCGACTGTTAGAGAAACTAACAGCTAGCAGACCTGTCGACTGTTAGAGAAACTAACAGCTAGCAGACCTGTCGACTGTTAGAGAAACTAACAGCTAGCAGACCTGTCGACTGTTAGAGAAACTAACAGCTAGCAGACCTGTCGACTGTTAGAGAAACTAACAGCTAGCAGCAGACCTGTCGACTGTTAGAGAAACTAACAGCTAGCAGACCTGTCGACTGTTAGTTTCTCCAACGGCTAGCAGATCTGTCGACTGTTAGTGTCTCTAACAGCTAGCAGACCTGTCGACTGTTAGAGAAACTAACAGCTAGCAGACCTGTCGACTGTTAGAGAAACTAACAGCTAGCAGACCTGTCGACTGTTAGAGAAACTAACAGCTAGCAGACCTGTCGACTGTTAGAGAAACTAACAGCTAGCAGACCTGTCGACTGTTAGAGAAACTAACAGCTAGCAGACCTGTCGACTGTTAGAGAAACTAACAGCTAGACCTGTCGACTGTTAGACCTGTCTGACTGTTAGAGAAACTAACAGCTAGCAGACCTGTCGACTGTTAGAGAAACTAACAGCTAGCAGACCTGTCGACTGTTAGAGAAACTAACAGCTAGCAGACCTGTCGACTGTTAGTGTCTCTAACAGCTAGCAGACCTGTCGACTGTTAGAGAAACTAACAGCTAGCAGACCTGTCGACTGTTAGAGAAACTAACAGCTAGCAGACCTGTCGACTGTTAGAGAAACTAACAGCTAGCAGACCTGTCGACTGTTAGAGAAACTAACAGCTAGCAGACCTGTCGACTGTTAGAGAAACTAACGGCTAGCAGACCTGTCGACTGTTAGAGAAACTAACAGCTAGCAGACCTGTCGACTGTTAGAGAAACTAACAGCTAGCAGACCTGTCGACTGTTAGAGAAACTAACAGCTAGCAGACCTGTCGACTGTTAGAGAAACTAACAGCTAGCAGACCTGTCGACTGTTAGAGAAACTAACAGCTAGCAGACCTGTCGACTGTTAGAGAAACTAACAGCTAGCAGACCTGTCGACTGTTAGATTCTCCAACGGCTAGCAGACCTGTCGACTGTTAGAAAAACTAACAGCTAGCAGACCTGTCGACTGTTAGAGAAACTAACGGCTAGCAGACCTGTCGACTGTTAGAGAAACTAAGACCTGTCGACTGCTAACAGCAGACCTGTCGACTGTTAGAGAAACTAACAGCTAGCAGACCTGTCGACTGTTAGAGAAACTAACAGCTAGCAGACCTGTCGACTGTTAGAGAAACTAACAGCTAGCAGACCTGTCGACTGTTAGAGAAACTAACAGCTAGCAGACCTGTCGACTGTTAGTGTCTCTAACAGCTAGCAGACCTGTCGACTGTTAGAAAAACTAACAGCTAGCAGACCTGTCGACTGTTAGAGAAACTAACAGCTAGCAGACCTGTCGACTGTTAGTGCCTCTAACAGCTAGCAGACCTGTCGACTGTTAGAGAAACTAACAGCTAGCAGACCTGTCGACTGTTAGAGAAACTAACAGCTAGCAGACCTGTCGACTGTTAGTGCCTCTAACGGCTAGCAGACCTGTCGACTGTTAGTGCCTCTAACGGCTAGCAGACCTGTCGACTGT
Source organism: Oncorhynchus keta (assembly GCF_023373465.1). Taxonomy (NCBI): domain Eukaryota; kingdom Metazoa; phylum Chordata; class Actinopteri; order Salmoniformes; family Salmonidae; genus Oncorhynchus; species Oncorhynchus keta. The sequence goes on from NC_068436.1 coordinate 21,936,997, forward strand.
TAGAGAAACTAACAGCTAGCAGACCTGTCGACTGTTAGAGAAACTAACAGCTAGCAGACCTGTCGACTGTTAGAGAAACTAACAGCTAGCAGACCTGTCGACTGTTAGAGAAACTAACAGCTAGCAGACCTGTCGACTGTTAGAGAAACTAACGGCTAGCAGACCTGTCGACTGTTAGAGAAACTAACAGCTAGCAGACCTGTCGACTGTTAGAGAAACTAACAGCTAGCAGACCTGTCGACTGTTAGAGAAACTAACAGCTAGCAGACCTGTCGACTGTTAGAGAAACTAACAGCTAGCAGACCTGTCGACTGTTAGAGAAACTAACAGCTAGCAGACCTGTCGACTGTTAGAGAAACTAACAGCTAGCAGACCTGTCGACTGTTAGAGAAACTAACAGCTAGCAGACCTGTCGACTGTTAGTGTCTCTAACAGCTAGCAGACCTGTCGACTGTTAGAGAAACTAACAGCTAGCAGACCTGTCGACTGTTAGAGAAACTAACAGCTAGCAGACCTGTCGACTGTTAGAGAAACTAACAGCTAGCAGACCTGTCGACTGTTAGAGAAACTAACAGCTAGCAGACCTGTCGACTGTTAGTGTCTCTAACAGCTAGCAGACCTGTCGACTGTTAAGAGAAACTAACAGCTAGCAGACCTGTCGACTGTTAGTTTCTCCAACGGCTATGAGTTAAAGAGTTAAAACAAACTATAGGCTACACAAGTAACATTCTAGCAGTCGGATTAGGCTACAGCTGCTGCCGCAAACAATGAATCGGCTAACTCACCTGCCAGCGCAGGACATTGGGGATTTCCTATGGCTCTCCTCCGACATTCAAGTACTCCAGTCACCAACTAACTCCCAACTCTACTAAAGACGACAGTAGACCTGCCGTACGTCATTACGTCCAGCTGTTTTTATCGACACAAGACAGTTCAATGGAAACACACTGTGGCAATTGTCACATCTACTACAGTGCCTTGCGAAAGTATTCGGCCCCCTTGAACTTTGCGACCTTTTGCCACATTTCAGGCTTCAAACAAAGATATAAAACTGTATTTTTTTGTGAAGAATCAACAACAAGTGGGACACAATCATGAAGTGGAACGACATTTATTGGATATTTCAAACTTTTTTAACAAATCAAAAACGGAAAAATTGGGCGTGCAAAATTATTCAGCCCCTTTACTTTCAGTGCAGCAAACTCTCTCCAGAAGTTCCGTGAGGATCTCTGTCAACGTTGACCTAAATGACTAATGATGATAAATACAATCCACCTGTGTGTAATCAAGTCTCTGTATAAATGCACCTGCACTGTGATAGTCTCAGAGGTCCGTTAAAAGCGCAGAGAGCATCATGAAGAACAAGGAACACACCAGGCAGGTCCGAGATACTGTTGTGAAGAAGTTTAAAGCCGAATTTGGATACAAAAAGATTTCCCAAGCTTTAAACATCCAAGGAGCACTGTGCAAGCGATAATATTGAAATGGAAGGAGTATCAGACCACTACAAATCTACCAAGACCTGGCCGTCCCTCTAAACTTTCAGCTCATACAAGGGGAATACTGATCAGAGATGCAGCCAAGAGGCCCATGATCACTCTGGATGAACTGCAGAGATCTACAGCTGAGGTGGGAGACTCTGTCCATAGGACAACAATCAGTCGTAAATCTGGCCTTTATGGAAGAGTGGCAAGAAGAAAGACATTTCTTAAAGATATCCATAAAAAGTGTTGTTTAAAGTTTGCCACAAGCCACCTGGGAGACACACCAAACATGTGGAAGAAGGTGCTCTGGTCAGATGAAACCAAAATTGAACTTTTTGGCAACAATGCAAAACGTTATGTTTGGCGTAAAAGCAACACAGCTCATCACCCTGAACACACCATCCCCACTGTCAAACATGGTGGTGGCAGCATCATGGTTTGGGCCTGCTTTTCTTCAGCAGGGACAGGGAAGATGGTTAAAATTGATGGGAAGATGGATGGAGCCAAATACAGGACCATTCTGGAAGAAAACCTGATGGAGTCTGCAAAAGACCTGAGACTGGGACGGAGATTTGTCTTCCAACAAGACAATGATCGAAAACATAAAGCAAAATCTACAATGGAATGGTTCAAAAAAGTCAAAGTCAAAGTCCAGACCTGAATTCAATCGAGAATCTGTGGAAAGAACTGAAAACTGCTGTTCACAAATGCTCTCCATTCAACCTCACTGAGCTCGAGCTGTTTTGCAAGGAGGAATGGGAAAAAATGTCAGTCTCTCGATGTGCAAAACTGATAGAGGCATACCCCAAGCGACATACAGCTGTAATCGCAGCAAAAGGTGGCGCTACAAAGTATTAACTTAAGGGGGCTGAATAATTTTGCACGCCAAATTTTTCAGTTTTTGATTTGTTAAAAAAAGTTTGAAATATCCAATAAATGTCGTTCAACTTTATGATTGTGTCCCACTTGTTGTTGATTCTTCACAAAAAAATACAGTTTTATATCTTTATGTTTGAAGCCTGAAATGTGGCAAAAGGTCGCAAAGTTCAAGGGGGGCGAATACTTTCGCAAGGCACTGTATATAAACTTAGTAAACGTCTACAAAATAAATCATCATTAACTCGTCCAGTGATTCTTTTTTTGTTGTAGACAGTTACTAAGTTTGCATAGAAAGTAGATACGGCCTCTGCAGAAGTCAGGGCATTCAGACTTCTTGCGTTTAGCGAACTAGAGCAGAGCTGTTGAGCAGAGCTGTTGAGCAGAGCTGTTGTGAAGGAAGTTGTCAAGAAAGGGAGTTTGTGTCTATAAAGGACCTCTCTCCCTCACCTACTGTCAACTAATCATGTCAATGTGTAGCTAACTGAAGCTGGCTAGCTTTATTAAACCCTGAGTATATATAGCTAGCTAACTGAAGCTGGCTAACTAAAGATGGCTAGCTTTATTAAACCCTGAGTAGATATAGCTAGCTAACTGAAGCTGGCTAACTAAAGCTGGCTAGCTTTATTAAACCCTGAGTAGATATAGCTAGCTAACTGAAGCTGGCTAACTAAAGCTGGCTAGCTTTATTAAACCCTGAGTAGATATAGCTAGCTAACTGAAGCTGGTAACTGAATCTGGCTAACTAAAGCTGGCTAGCTTTATTAAACCCTGAGTAGATATAGCTAGCTAACTGAAGCTGGCTAACTGAAGCTGGCTAGCTTTATTAAACCCTGAGTAGATCTAGCTGTTAAACTGAAGCTGGTTAGATTTATAAACCCCCTGATTAGATGTAGCTGGCAAACTGAAGTTGGCTAACTGAAGCTGGCTAACTGAAGCTGGGTAACTGAAGCTGGCTAGCTTGATACAACCCTGAGTAGATCTAGCTGGCTAACTGAAGCTGTCTAACTGAAGCTGGCTAGCTTTATTAAACCCTGACTAGATCTAACTGGCTAACTGAAGCTGGCTAGGTGTATTAAACCCTGACTAGATCTAGCTGGCTAACTGAAGCTGCCTAACTGAAGCTGGCTAGCTTTATTAAACCCTGAGTAGATCTAGCTGCCTAACTGAAGCTGGCTAGCTTTATTAAACCCTGAGTAGATCTAGTTGGCTAACTGAAGCTGGCGAACTGAAGCTGGCTAGTATATCCTACCTGGGGTTTTCTAACTGTTCCAGAAATAGCACACCTGATTCAACTAGTCCACTAATTACCAAAACCTTGACTAGATGGATTTGAGCTGGTTCAGGACTACTAAAATGCATGAACTGGTGCTCGCCCCCAACAATATTAGTGGAGGGGGTGACTAACAGAGAGTCTAGAAAAGACAGAGAGAAAGTCCCTTTCCCAAATGAACAGGTGAACCTGACAATGGCTTGGTCTAGTTCAGGGCTACAACTACATGGGGAAATGTCTGGGGTCCAGGAGAGGTTTGAGAACCACTGTCTTAGATATCTGATCATCTAACAGAGTCTCTTCTGTCCTCTTCAAACACTGGGAACTTTGCACCAATAACAGGAAGGAAGCTAGGCCATACATTTACCAGCCCGCACCCTGCTCACCCTGGGCCAGTGGACCAACCCTACCCACCCTAGGCCAGTAAGCCAACCCACCCTACCCACCCTGGGCCAGTGGACTAACCCACCCTGGGCCAGAGGGCCAACCCACCCTACCCACCCTGGGCCAGTGGGCCAACCTACCCTACCCACCCTGGGCCAGTGGGCCAACCTACCCTACCCACCCTGGGCCAGTGGGCCAACCTACCCTACCCACCCTGGGCCAGTGGGCCAACCTACCCTACCCACCCTGGGCCAGTGAGCCAACCTACCCTACCCACCCTGGGCCAGTGAGCCAACCCACCTTGGGCCAGTGAGCCAACCCACCCTGGGCCAGTGAGCCAACCCACTCTACCCACCCTGGGCCAGAGAGCCAACCCCCAACCCACCCTGGGCCAGAGGGCCAATCCACCCAACCCACCCTGGGCCAGAGAGCCAACCCCCCAACCCACCATGGGCCAGTGGACCAACCTACCCTGGGCCAGTGAACCAACCCACCCTGGGCCAGTGGACCAGCCCACCCTGGGCCAGTGGACCAACCCACCCTGGGCCAGTGGACCAACCCACCCTGGGCCAGTCGACCAACCCACCCTGGGCCAGTCGACCAACCCACCCTGGGCCAGTGGACCAACCCACCCTGGGCCAGTGGACCAGCCCACCCTGGGCCAGTGGACCAACCCACCCTGGGCCAGTGGACCAACCCACCCTGGGCCAGTGGACCAACCCACCCTGGGCCAGTGGACCAACCCACCCTGGGCCAGTGGACCAACCCACCCTGGGCCAGTGGACCAGCCCAGTGGACCAACCCACCCTGGGCCAGTGGACCAGCCCACCCTGGGCCAGTGGACCAACCCACCCTGGGCCAGTGGACCAACCCACCCTGGGCCAGTGGACCAACCCACCCTGGGCCAGTGGACCAACCCACCCTGGGCCAGTCGACCAACCCACCCTGGGCCAGTGGACCAGCCCACCCTACCACCCTGGGCAAGAGGACCAGCCCACCCTACCCACCCTGGGCCAGTGGACCAGCCCACCCCACTACCCTTGCCTAAAATATGCCGCCCCCCACCTCCCTGTGAGAGAAGGAGTTGCAGTGACACACAGACAGGCCCCCAAACGGTCCCCAGTTTAGATTATGTTAACTTTGAGGTTTTAAAAATAAACCGTTACGAAATAAATGGATCTAATTGTTAAAACAGCTGCTCTACAAATCCTAGACTGACAACAGAATAACATACACTATATACAACTATTCAATGCAAAGCACTAGGCTACCGCAATGGAACCCGTTCCACATAGCCTAACTAAAACAAAACGTTTCCGCTACTTGAAATGTGGAATGGAATTATTTTTTGAAGTAGTGTGTTTTTAGATTGGTAGCCTATTGCAAACATACGAAAGAAAATAAAAACGCCTGTTGCGTTATTACAACCTGCCTCACTTCTGTCAATCTGGAATAGCGCAACGCGCAACCGGTACATCTTGTCAGCTCATGCCACCTAAATAAAGCTTTTTTTTTAAACAAGTAGCCCAAAGGAAAATTGACTTACTCATGGTCCGAACGAACAGTTTTACTCAAGACATAAAATGAAGTAAGCTTCTTCTCAGGTCGAAAGTTTGGATTAGAAGTCTTTGCAGCGGATCCATGTCACTCTCAACAGCCTACGTCGCGAAAGAAGAGATGGGAGCTCCGACAGTTGAGTCTTGACGTGCAGCCATTGGCTCAGATGCATAAAGATGACGCCCGCATGTACTCACCACAAATCAGGGCCGGCTTAATGTAGGGGCTTACCGGGGCTGAAGCCCCTGGGCCCCGAAGGACTGTGGAACGTCCAAAGGACAGCAAAAAATATAAATTAAATATATACAGTATTTATTATGCATGTAGCATATATACACTACTGGTCAAAAGTTTTAGAACACCTACTCATTCAAAGGTTTTTCTTTATTTTTACTATTTTCTACATTGTATAATAATAGTGAAGACATCACAACTATGAAATAACACATATGGAATCATGTAGTAACCAAAAAAGTTTTAAATCAAAATATATTTTATATTTGAGATTCTTCGAATAGCTACCCTTTACCTTGATGACAGCTTTGCAAAATAAAATATATACAGTATATATTATGTATGTAGTATATATATATATATATATACTGTCACACCCTGACCTTAGTGTTCTTTGTTTTCCTTGTTATTTTGGTTAGGTCAGGGTGTGACATGGGTGATGTATGTGTTTTGGTCTTGTCTAGGGGTTTTGTATGTTTATGGGGCGGTTTCCTTTCTAGGTATATTGTATGTCTATGGTTGCCTAGATTGGTTCTCAATTAAAGGCAGCTGTCTATGTTGTCTCTGATTGGGAACCATATTTAGGCAGCCTTTTTCTGTGGGTATTTTGTGGGTGGTTGTCTTCTGTCTTTGTGTCTATGCACCAGATAAAACCGAAACAGTCCTTTCACATTTTTTGTTGTTTTGGTTTTTGTTGGCTGACTTCTTTAAAACAAAACTCTAACCTGAAAGCTTTGTTCTGATCCTTCGCCACCATGCTGTTCCTTGAACCGGTAATTCCCTGAGACGCTTCCTCCTCGGAACCCTTTGTCCTCCACAGGAGAACCTTTTGAATAACCCTTTTTGCTTCCATTTAGAATACATTTTCTTTATTTAATGAACCATTTCTACAAAGGGTTCTACGTGGAACCAAAACGAGTGCTGACTGGCAATGATACACATAGACAATAACTTATTTCTCTATTTGGTTAATAGGGTGGGCATTCCAGTTTCTTTATTTCTAGTTTTCTGTTTCTATGTTTTGGCCTGGTGTGGTTCTCAATCAGGCACAGATGTAAACACCTGTCTCTGATTGGGAATCATACCTAGGCAGCCTGTTTTTCCACCGTAGTTGTGGGTAGTTGACTTTGTTAGTGGCCTGTAAATAAAGAAAACCATGCTGCACCTTGACCGGTCGTTTCACCCTGAATACGACAAAAACCCATTGTCACCGTCGTATGTCACCAAAGCCAGCGTGACCTACATTCTTCTTTATAATGAAAAAAACAAAGGTCAGTGACGCTATGATAACGAGTGCTGACACCCTGCAATTACACATAGACAATAACTATCTAATACCCAAAAGTATATTCAGCAGCTTATTGGGATTAATAAAGACACACAAATACAAATTTTTCTTGGCAGCAGTATAGATCCCTAATAAAACATTACAAATAAATTCCTGTCTTATCAGCTAATTTGGATCCCAATAAACACAATATATCCCAGGGGTTCCCTTCTGTAGACTGTATGTTTAAAGACACACAAATACAAATTCCTGTCTTGGCAGCAGCTAATTGGGATCCCTAATAAACACCACATATACAAATTCCTGTCTTGGCAGCAGCTAATTGGGATCCCTAATAAAGACACACAAATACACATTCCTGTCTTGGCAGCAGCTAATTGGGATCCCTAATAAAGACACACAAATACACATTCCTGTCTTGGCAGCAGCTAATTGGGATCCCTAATAAAGACACACAAATACAAATTCCTGTCTTGGCAGCAGCTAATTGGGATCCCTAATAAAGACACACAAATACACATTCCTGTCTTGGCAGCAGCTAATTGGGATCCCTAATAAACACACATATACAAATTCCTGTCTTGGCAGCAGCTAATTGGGATCCCTAATAAACACACATATACAAATTCCTGCCTTGGCAGCAGCTAATTGGGATCCCTAATAAAGACACACAAATACAAATTCCTGCCTTGGCAGCAGCTAATTGGGATCCCTAATAAAGACACACAAATACAAATTCCTGCCTTGGCAGCAGCTAATTGGGATCCCTAATAAACACACACAAATACAAATTCCTGCCTTGGCAGCAGCTAATTGGGATCCCTAATAAAGACACACAAATACAAATTCCTTTTGGCAGCAGCTAATTGGGATCCCTAATAAACACACATAACATGTAAATAGAATTTGATGTCAACACTACACACAGCCATTCTATTAGACACACACACAGACACAAGGACACACACACACACACACACAACACACACACACACACACACACACACACACACACACACACACACACACACACACAGGCACAAGACAGAGCATTTAGAAATCTGTTTTTGTCCATTCCAGATGTGGGTCACCAGTTAATCCCTGGATGTTTTGATGTCAGCCTATCAACAGCCATTCTATTAGAGAGAGGGGTGAGAGGGGGGAAGGAGGGGGAGATTCAGAGAGAAAGAGAGAGGGGTGAGAGGGGGAAGGAGGGGGAGATTCAGAGAGACAGAGAGAGGGGTGAGAGGGGGGAAGGAGGGGGAGATTCAGAGAGACAGAGAGAGGGGTGAGAGGGGGAAGGAGGGGGAGATTCAGAGAGAAAGAGAGACTGAGAGAGTTTGATAGAGGGAGGGGGACAAAGGGGGGTAAAGAGAGTGGAAGAGAGAGGGGGAGAAAGGGGGGTAAAGAGAGTGGAAGAGAGAGGGGGAGAAAGAGGGCTGAGAGGGGAGAGAGAGGGGGAGAAAGAGGGGTGAGAGGGGAGAGAGAGAGGGAGAAAGGGGGTAAAAGAGAGTGGAAGAGAGAGGGGGAGAAAGGGGGGTAAAGAGAGAGAGAGAGAGAGAGGGAGAAAGAGGGGTGAGAGGGGAGAGAGAGAGGGAGAAAGGGGGGTAAAGAGAGAGGGAGAGAGAGGGGGAGAAAGAGGGCTGAGAGGGGAGAGAGAGGGGGAGAAAGAGGGGTGAGAGGGGAGAGAGAGGGGGAGAAAGAGGGGTAAAGAGAGAGGGAGAGAGGAGAGAAGGAGGTGGGGTTGTCTGCAGAACTCATTCTCTCTACATCTCTTTCTCCCCCCTCTTTCTCCCCCCCTCTCTCTCTCTGCCCCCCTGGCTCCGATAGAAACTAGAGCACTACATCATCATCATCATCATAATCGTCCTCTCCTCGAGACACGCATCAAAGTTCACGTCGCACCGAAAACACAGGTGCCTTGCAGCGCGAGACCGTCGATAACGGAGTAAAAAGATTGTCCCGTTTAACGGATCTAATCTCAAACCTTTTTACATCAACAGTTGTTATTAATGTGAGTAGAAAGGCTACAGACACACGGTCGTTATCATGTCTGACTGCAGGAGGCAGTGGAACCGGGAGAACGAGCTGCCGGTCTACCTGGCAGGAACGATTACAACCGGGCCGAACCAACGGAAATCCTACGGGATGTTTTCCTCGGCGGATGGCGCCTGCGACAGCAAGACTGTAGACTGTGATAACTTTGCCGCGGGAAGGAGAGGAACCAGGACTCCCAGGAGCGTCAGCCGAGACAGGCTCCTCGACCACACCGATGGCGACGTTCCTGAGACGGCAAGTGAGGCCAGTGAGGTCCGGGCTGTCGGTTCTCAGGTCAGCTCACCCGGGGAGAGAGAGGATGTGGGGCCGGGTGTGGAGATTGAGTACCCGGCAGGGAGGCAGTGTCACTCCGGTCAGAAGAATGGAAAGGTAGGTGAAAACTGATTTTTTTTTTCGCTCATGTTTATTTTGATTAAAAGTAGGGCAGATCGCTTGTTGATGCTACATTTCCAATTGTAGCTTACTCTGTTCTGCAGTGCAGTGACGTCAGCTAGGCTGTTCCTAAAATAGGCTACGCAGATATCTCTAGGCTGCCCACATCACCTGAACTGGTGACGGCCAGGTAGGCTATTAGGCTACGTGTGGTGATGAATTGAACAGCGCCGTTTTGACAGCAAATCCCAGCTTCTGTCACACACACACCACACACACACACACAAACACACACACTGAACATCGCGGCTGCTCTGACTGCACTGCACGCGAAGACACAAGGAGGTCCTGCAGCTAGAGCGTTCCTTCCGCCTCTGAGTTCACTGGCTGCGGGAAAAGAGAGAGAGAGAGAGAGCATGTCCGGTACTGACCACCAGGGGAATGGTATCCCCCACCTTCCGGTAAGACTCCCACCTGGCGGGGCTGGCAGCCGGACAGGCTGGCTGTCTGTCTAGCGCGGAATAGCCATTGTTTTCGGTCAATAGGCGAACAGACGGTGCTGTCCATTTCAGCACCACATACCTAGTCTAACTTGTCGCCGCTGGAGGTTCCTTTGGTAGACTATAGGCTTACAAAAATGAGCTAGTTTCTGTTTATTATATTCAGTTCTACAGAGAAAACGATGATTGTAGCCCAGACTAAAGGCACGTTGAGGTTGTCGAGGGCGACAGGGCGGTACTGCTGCTGCTACCGAGCTGCAGCCTCGGCGTGATAAATCCCCTGCTCCTGATACCGTTGGCGGGGATTAAAATCTTAGTGTCGCAGGATGATAGCCAAGCAGTTTGAGTAGAAGGCCTGTGTGATGTCTGCCCTGGCCCAGTCTCCCCCATGTCATCCAGCCAGACCGCATAATGATACCACCCCGATCGCGGAGATCATTTTTGACCATTTCTGCCGCGACGTGTCAAGACAATGCGTCTGTTCTCTGCCCTGCTCTCTACCTGACATGGTTGAGTTGTTATCAGGGATTTACACGAAGTGACAATCCGACGTTGTATGTTGTGCTGCAGGTTGGAAGGAGTAAGACAATAGTCTGGACTCTGGGGGGGAGAGAGAGAGACAGAGGCAGAGACATAAATGGAGAGTGAGAGTGAGAGAGAGACAGAGAGAGAGAGAGAGAGAGAGAGAGAGAGAGAGAGAGAGAGAGAGAGAGACAGAGGTAGAGAGTGAGAGTGAGAGGTAGAGAGAGAGAGAGACAGAGGTAGAGAGTGAGAGGTAGAGAGAGCAACAGGGAAGACCGATTTGAGGTGTTCATGTGAGGGAGATCTGTCTTGGGGATATTCTAGCCTAGTTGGTTCATTCAGAAAACATGCAGCTATTTAAATGGTGTAACACGTTGAATAAAGCTATTGTTAGAATACATGCACAGCTTTCAGGACTCTTGGTCATGTTTGGATACAGTGGCAGTGGTGGATAAAGTATCCAATTGTCATACTTGTCATACCTGAGTCACTCAGTAAAATGCTACTTGAGTAAACATCTAATAGCATTTGGTTTTAAATTATTAATATACTTAAGTAGAAAAAGTAAAAGTATAAATCATTTTAAATTCCTTATAAACCAGACGGCACCATTTTATGTTACATGTTAAATTTAAAGATAGTAAAGGGTGAACACTCAGACATCATCATTTACAAACTAAGCATTTCTGTTTAGTGAGTCCACCAGATAGGGAGGACCAGGACCAGCCTGGGTTGTGATAGACACCAGATAGGGAGGACCAGGACCAGCCTGAGTGGTGATAGACACCAGATAGGGAGGACCAGGACCAGCCTGAGTGGTGATAGACACCAGATAGGGAGGACCAGGACCAGCCTGGGTGGTGATAGACACCAGATAGGGAGGACCAGGACCAGCCTGGGTGGTGATAGACACCAGATAGGGAGGACCAGGACCAGCCTGGGTTGTGATAGACACCAGATAGGGAGGACCAGGACCAGCCTGGGTGGTGATAGACACCAGATAGGGAGGACCAGCCTGGGTGGTGACACAGGTCCAGCCTGGGTGGTGATAGACACCAGATAGGGAGGACCAGGACCAGCCTGGGTGGTGATAGACACCAGATAGGGAGGACCAGGACCAGCCTGGGTTGTGATAGACACCAGATAGGGAGGACCAGGACCAGCCTGGGTGGTGATAGACACCAGATAGGGAGGACCAGGACCAGCCTGGGTGGTGATAGACACCAGATAGGGAGGACCAGGACCAGCCTGGGTGGTGATAGACACCAGATAGGGAGGACCAGGGCCAGCCTGGGTGTCATACTGATAGACACCAGATAGGGAGGACCAGGACCAGCCTGGGTGGTGATAGACACCAGATAGGGAGGACCAGGACCAGCCTGGGTTGTGATAGACACCAGATAGGGAGGACCAGGACCAGCCTGGGTGGTGATAGACACCAGATAGGGAGGACCAGGACCAGCCTGGGTGGTGATAGACACCAGATAGGGAGGACCAGGACCAGCCTGGGTGGTATTAGACACCAGATAGGGAGGACCAGGACCAGCCTGGGTTGTGATAGACACCAGATAGGGAGGACCAGGACCAGCCTGGGTTGTGATAGACACCAGATAGGGAGGACCAGGACCAGCCTGGGTGGTGATAGACACCAGATAGGGAGGACCAGGACCAGCCTGGGTGGTGATAGACACCAGATAGGGAGGACCAGGACCAGCCTGGGTGGTGATAGACACCAGATAGGGAGGACCAGGACCAGCCTGGGTGGTGATAGACACCAGATAGGGAGGACCAGGACCAGCCTGGGTGGTGATAGACACCAGATAGGGAGGACCAGGACCAGCCTGGGTGGTGATAGACACCAGATAGGGAGGACCAGGACCAGGACCAGCCTGGGTGGTGATAGACACCAGATAGGGAGGACCAGGACCAGCCTGGGTGGTGATAGACACCAGATAGGGAGGACCAGGACCAGCCTGGGTGGTGATAGACACCAGATAGGGAGGACCAGGACCAGCCTGGGTGGTGATAGACACCAGATAGGGAGGACCAGGACCAGCCTGGGTGGTGAGCACTGGGAGTGGTGATAGACACCAGATAGGGAGGACCAAAGCTCCTGGGTGGTGATAGACACCAGATAGGGAGGACCAGGACTCCTCAGCCTGGGTGGTGATAGACACCAGATAGGGAGGACCAGGACCAGCCTGGGTTGTGATAGACACCAGATAGGGAGGACCAGGACCAGCCTGGGTGGTGATAGAGGACCAGGACCAGCCTGGGTTGTGATAGACACCAGATAGGGGAGGACCAGGACACCAGCCTGGGTGGTGATAGACACCAGATAGGGAGGACCAGGACCAGCCTGGGTGGTGATAGACACCAGATAGGGAGGACCAGGACCAGCCTGGGTGGTGATAGACACCAGATAGGGAGGACCAGGGCCAGCCTGGGTGGTGATAGACACCAGATGGGTGGTGAGGGGGAGGACCAGGACCAGCCTGGGTGGTGTTAGACACCAGATAGGGAGGACCAGGACCAGCCTGGGTGGTGATAGACACCAGATAGGGAGGACCAGGACCAGCCTGGGTGGTGATAGACACCAGATAGAGGACACCAGATAGGGAGGACCAGGACCAGCCTGGGTGGTGATAGACACCAGATAGGGAGGACCAGGACCAGCCTGGGTGGTGATAGACACCAGATAGGGAGGACCAGGACCAGCCTGGGTGGTGATAGACACCAGATAGGGAGGACCAGGACCAGCCTGGGTGGTGATAGACACCAGATAGGGAGGACCAGGGCCAGCCTGGGTGGTGATAGACACCAGATAGGGAGGACCAGGACCAGCCTGGGTGGTGATAGACACCAGATAGGGAGGACCAGGACCAGCCTGGGTTGTGATAGACACCAGATAGGATAGAGGACCAGGACCAGCCTGGGTGGTGAGCCTGGGTGGTGATAGACACCAGATAGGGAGGACCAGGACCAGCCTGGGTGGTGATAGACACCAGATAGGGAGGACCAGGACCAGCCTGGGTGGTATTAGACACCAGATAGGGAGGACCAGGACCAGCCTGGGTTGTGATAGACACCAGATAGGGAGGACCAGGACCAGCCTGGGTTGTGACACCAGAGACACCAGGACCAGCCTGGGTCTGATAGACCCAGGGAGGACCAGGACCAGCCTGGGTGGTGATAGACACCAGATAGGGAGGACCAGGACCAGCCTGGGTGGTGATAGACACCAGATAGGGAGGACCAGGACCAGCCTGGGTGGTGATAGACACCAGATAGGGAGGACCAGGACCAGCCTGGGTGGTGATAGACACCAGATAGGGAGGACCAGGACCAGCCTGGGTGGTGATAGACACCAGATAGGGAGGACCAGGACCAGCCTGGGTGGTGATAGACACCAGATAGGGAGGACCAGGACCAGCCTGGGTGGTGATAGACACCAGATAGGGAGGACCAGGACCAGCCTGGGTTGTGATAGACACCAGATAGGGAGGACCAGGACCAGCCTGGGTGGTGATAGACACCAGATAGGGAGGACCAGGACCAGCCTGGGTGGTGATAGACACCAGATAGGGAGGACCAGGACCAGCCTGAGTGGTGATAGACACCAGATAGGGAGGACCAGGGCCAGCCTGGGTGGTGATAGACACCCCCAGCCTAGGGAGGACCAGGACCAGCCTGGGTGGTGATAGACACCAGATAGGGAGGACCAGGACCAGCCTGGGTTGTGATAGACACCAGATAGGGAGGACCAGGACCAGCCTGGGTGGTGATAGACACCAGATAGGGAGGACCAGGACCAGCCTGGGTGGTGATAGACACCAGATAGGAGGACCAGGACCAGCCTGGGTGGTGATAGACACCAGATAGGGAGGACCAGGGCCAGCCTGGGTGGTGATAGACACCAGATAGGGAGGACCAGGACCAGCCTGGGTGGTGTTAGACACCAGATAGGGAGGACCAGGACCAGCCTGGGTGGTGATAGACACCAGATAGGGAGGACCAGGACCAGCCTGGGTGGTGATAGACACCAGATAGGGAGGACCAGGACCAGCCTGGGTGGTGATAGACACCAGATAGGGAGGACCAGGACCAGCCTGGGTGGTGATAGACACCAGATAGGGAGGACCAGGACCAGCCTGGGGTGATAGACACCAGATAGGGACACCAGATGGGGAGGACACAGATAGACCAGGACCAGCCTGGGTGGTGTTAGACACCAGATAGGGGAGGACCAGGACCAGCCTGGGTGGTGATAGACACCAGATAGGGAGGACCAGGACCAGCCTGGGTGGTGATAGACACCAGATAGGGAGGACCAGGACCAGCCTGGGTGGTGATAGACACCAGATAGGGAGGACCAGGACCAGGACCAGCCTGGGTGGTGTTAGACACCAGATAGGGAGGACCAGGACCAGGACCAGCCTGGGTGGTGATAGACACCAGATAGGGAGGACCAGGACCAGCCTGGGTGGTGATAGACACCAGATAGGGAGGACCAGGACCAGCCTGGGTGGTGATAGACACCAGATAGGGAGGACCAGGACCAGCCTGGGTGGTGATAGACACCAGATAGGGAGGACCAGGACCAGCCTGGGTGGTGATAGACACCAGATAGGGAGGACCAGGACCAGCCTGGGTGGTGATAGACACCAGATAGGGAGGACCAGGACCAGCCTGGGTGGTGATAGACACCAGATAGGGAGGACCAGGACCAGCCTGGGTGGTGATTTAGACACCAGATAGGGAGGACCAGGACCAGCCTGGGTGGTGATAGACACCAGATAGGGAGGACCAGGACCAGCCTGGGTGGTGATAGACACCAGATAGGGAGGACCAGGACCAGCCTGGGTTGTGATAGACACCAGATAGGGAGGACCAGGACCAGCCTGAGTATGATAGACACCAGATCGGGAGGACCAGGACCAGCCTGAGTGGTGATAGACACCAGATAGGGAGGACCAGGACCAGCCTGGGTGGTGATAGACACCAGATAGGGACGACCAGGACCAGCCTGGGTTGTGATAGACACCAGATAGGGAGGACCAGGACCAGCCTGGGTGGTGATAGACACCAGATAGGGAGGACCAGGACCAGCCTGGGTGGTGATAGACACCAGATAGGGAGGACCAGGACCAGCCTGGGTGGTGATAGACACCAGATAGGGAGGACCAGGACCAGCCTGGGTGGTGATAGACACCAGATAGGGAGGACCAGGACCAGCCTGGGTGGTGATAGACACCAGATAGGGAGGACCAGGACCAGCCTGGGTGGTGCACATTTTTGTTGTTGTTGCAAGCAGAGAGACAGAGCGATGCTCTAAACAGTCGTATCTCCATGGTAACACTTCAGCCAGTAGATGTTAGGCTACAGCATCACGGCTAGGTTGCCATG